>NC_080572.1:93980148-94280148 GCF_030247185.1 Malaya genurostris | reverse complement strand
ATTTGATTTTCTGCAGAAAATCGAATTGTGTCCTCTATTGTAAATAACATGGAAGTGCATCCATTCTACGGCGTATACCTATGTTTGGCAATATTTTCTTCATGCGACATATTTTTGCTTATTTTAAATCTCCTAGCCTATTAGTTCGACAGCCAACATAGTGTTGAAATAAATAAATCAATGATAACGAATTTTAGCTGGAATGTTTATTTTATATTTAGAATTTTATTTGAATTAATTACCTAAAATGCTCACATGCTTGAACACCGATAATTTCGGTAATTTGTTTTAAAAAGCGACGAAGATCTCGGTAATTTAAAGTTTTCTCGAAACCGAAAACCTCGGTAAAAGCAAATACCGCGAAATTCTGTTGTTTTAATGTTTGCCGAGCTCTCGGCTGTTCAAATTTCGGCAATGTTTTGCCGAGATTCGGGAACAAATCGAAGTGTGTAACTATTTATTACATGTCACCAAAAGTTGAGTTGATATCATCCGCAATGTCCTTGTTAATTCAATCCTGCTGTATCTTTATATCAAGAAACAGATGGTTCAATTTATCTATGATCTTATTTGTTAAATGATGCAATTAAGTTTACTGTTTAAATGAATCGTAATAATTTTATTTCTCCCGCATTTTTTATCTCCCGCGGATAAAAGTTTGTACGCTTTTCATAAGTAAAATTTTTTCTGCTTCTTTAATTTCCTAGAGGGTTTTCTACAGTTGAAGTGAATGTATTGATAATTAGGAATATTTTAGAAAATTGCATAACATTATTTTCGTTACAAAAAATATTTTATGTTCGATTTCTATCTTGACTGGTGGAGCACCGGATCGTTGGATACTATAAAAATTTAAAAAACCAGAGATTGATAGTGATATGTGAATAATTCGATCGTCTAGCAACGGCAATGACAAAACGGCTAAATGTCTAAAAAAATTCCAAAATTAAAAATAATTGCTTTTAGAAATTTTAAAACGAATATAAATCGAAAAAAAGTGCTATGAAATATTACCTTGTAAATAAGTTTGAATCAAATCGTTTTATTCCTTAAAAAATGTATTAATTCAGAAAATAAAAGCCTTAGTTCCTTTACTTTTATCTAACAGCTATAGTCCTTGGGTGTCCTTTGCTGTATCAAGCATACGTCTCCACATAACACGGTTCATGGCTGCTAGTCGCCAGCCACTTAAGACACGGATGATTTATAGATCGTCCGACATCCTTATGACATGCCTAGCCCATAGTAGACGCCTTAGCCTTAATTGAAATAGCTAAATTTAAGGTAATTTATTTCAACAGAAAAGATTTCGAATTTTAGGCGCAACAATTCTTCACTTTATCTAAAATTCGTTCATTTATAACAAATTTTTCAAATTGAATTTAATGTGAAATTGGTTGTCAAGAAATTGACAGGAACGAATAAGTAAAATATTAGTTGTTTTTATCAAAATGTCGCTTGAAATAAACTAACCCACTGAGTAAAATTGATTATCATGTTTTGTAGTTTCAAGCAGCCATATTTTCTATATCAAACAAGATTTTCTTTTGTCAAAAAATTATTATAAAAAAATACAAACGAAAAATCTAAAAGTGTCTTTAATTCTAATCAAAAAATTATGGTTTTCTTGTTGAAATAAAGATGATTGGTTTTGAGACATTTTATAAAAATGTAGTACAACATATTTGGTTCTTATTTGGGTTATTCCTTCATTTTCGATTGGATTGAATACTCGTGACAATGAGTGACCGATTTAAAAATAGCTCGGATGAATAATTGATATCGAGACCATAATAAGCCCACTCAGACAAACCCATGCGCATGTCCTTAGCGTCGTAGATCTTCAAGTAATTTGATTCCCTAGTAGAAAACGTATAACCCCTAATAAAGTGCGAATAATTTGGTGTAATGAGCATCAGGTAATACACCACAACAATTTTATGATATTTGCAGCATAACAAGAAAAGTTGAATAAAGCCGCTCTCTCCTATTGCAGGATCTTTTTTCTCCCAAATTACTGCCGGGCGACGAACGCATTCTAGGTGTTAGCCCTACCCGAAGTTTGGATAAAGAGGACTGATTTGGCTTAAGCAGCCTACGAAGTTCATGAATAACATTCTAAGCAGCCCGTTTTAAAAGTAATTGTCCACACCGAACGAACTTCAAAGCAGTTTCTAGAATACATTGCTCAGCTTCTATGCAACGAAAAAGTATAGTATAGTCGATGTCAGCGTTAATGGCTAAAACCAAGAACGGTTCGCAAATCGGATTAGTTTGGAGCACAATTCAAAAGATTTTTTATATATTTTTCATTGTCACTCTAAACGTTTTTAAGATGAATGCATAATTATTTTGTTCTTTCGGAATCGGAAAAAATTTAGAAATTATTTTGGCTCCGGCTGCTCGGCCATCCATGGAAGTTGACCATCAATGTTAACTTCCCTCTCTGAGCAGCCTAGATAGCCGTGTAGTGTCGGTAGCGGTTTCCCAACTGGCTAAGAATAACGCTACGGTCCACCTGTACCGGTGGTATAAGTCCACCAAACAGGTAAGCCGTGTGGTATTCGGCGGAATTATTTTTTACCAAGAATTGATCCACTGGTTTCCTGTTCCATGTCGTAAAAGGCCACAAAAATAGGAACTCCTAAGTCAAGGTGTATTTCCGTGCCGATGGCTGAATGGCTGCAGGAGGTTAAACATTGCAGTCGTGGACGGAATATCTTGGGTTTTTCCTCAAGGTGGTGTACTATCCCCACTTTTATGGAACCTAGTCGCTGATGGTTTGTTAAGGAAACTTAATAACCTTGGATTTCCGACTTATGGTTTTGCCGACGATTATCATATATTGATGACCGGTATAAGCATTAACACTCTCTTTGATTTAATGCAGCAAGCCCTGCGATCTGTTGAACAATGGTGTTGTCAGGTTGGATTATCTGTAAATCCGGGCAAAACATCAAATGGTGCTTTTCACTCATCGTAGGATAATTACAGGAGCTCGTCCGTTGCAGTTCTTTGGTTCAGAGGTCACTGTGGTCGATCAAGTTAAATACGTCGGGGTTATTCTTGACTCAAAACTGAATTGGTCTGCTCACATTGACTTCAGGATTGAAGGAGCTTGCATGGCTTTCGGCCAATGCAGACGAGCTTTTGGAAAATCATGGGGACTCAAACCCAGATATATTCATTGGATCTACACAACTATTGTTAGACCAATTTTAGCATATGGATGTCTTGTATGGTGGCAGAAAGGAGAAGTCGCGACAGTTCAGTCAAAGCTAAATCATCTCCAAAGGATGGTCCTAATGGCGATGACAGGAGCATTCACGACAACTCCTAATGCTGCTCTAGAGGCGCTACTGTGTATTAAACCACTACATGTGTTCCTAAAACAAGAAGCATTATCTTGTGCATACCGTCTTAGGGTTACAGGGCTTTGGAACAGTAACCCATTTGATTATGCTACCAGCACACTCGCTTGTGGTCTCAAATGGTTACGTGGGATGAGTATTTACTCGCTCCTAGTGACCTAACTCTCACATGCAGTTTTCCTTTTAAAACATTCAATGTGAGCTATCCTCTTCGTTAGGAATGGTTGTCTGGTTGTCTGGAACGACAACTTGATGAACACATAGTTTGTTTTACGGACGGTTCTCTGTTGAATGGTCGTGCTGGTGCTGGTGTCTACTGTCGTGAAATGAGGCTGGAGCAGTCTCATTCACTTGGTAGATACTGTACTGTGTTCCAAGCAGAAATCTACGCAATTCTGTGTGAAGTACAATCGGCACTTCAGCAGAGGATCTGTGGTAAACGTATTTATTTTTGTTCCGACAGTCAGGCAGCCTTAAAAGCACTCAGTTCGAATGACTCACGGTCGAATCTAGTGATCGCATGTCGAACTCAAATTGAAGACCTCAGCATTTCAAATGCTGTTTACTTCTTATGGGTACCCGGCCATTCTGGTATTACTGGAAATGAATGGGCTGATGAGTTGGCTAGAGCTGGTGCAACGAATGATTTCGTTGGTCCTGAACCAGCTTTACCACTTTCAACTAGTTGGATAAAGCACAAGATACGTTCTTGGGCTGCATCCAAACATGCCAGCTACTGGCGCAGCTTGCAAACTTGCGCTCAGACAAAAGCATTTCTACCAGATTTAAATCTGAAAATGTCAAAGTGTCTACTGCATTTCTCCAAGTATCATTGAAGTATTCTGGTCGGAGCTCTGACTGGACATTGCAAACTAAATTATCACATGGCTACTATTCAACGTGCTGAGTATTATTCGTGTGATTTGTGTAAATGCGATTATGGTACTTCATATCATCTGATATGTAACTCCATACATGGTTGAGTCTGTGTATGCGGAGCTAAAATTGAAGGATATTCTCTCGTTTCTCACCCAATGTGGTAAGGAGCTATAGTCAGAAGGGTTCATCGTTCTTCCTGGAGTGAATGAATCCCTTCTGTATTCACCTTAAATAGGGTTTAGCAGATTGTTTGGCATCCTTTGGGGGGTACCGAATTTACTTCTGCTCGTACATACTGCGAGTCGTTCTGCATTCTTCCGAGAGTGCAGAATGGTGTCGCTTTTGTAAGATCTCTAAATCCTCTCGGGGGTTGGAGGTTTTATTAACAGCAGACTGTTCGGGACCTCGTAGAGGTTCAGAATTTCCTTCTGCTTCCACTAAATGTGATCCTCAGCAGATTGTTCAGCATCCCTTAGGGGTGCAGAATTTACCTCTGCTTTTATGTGTTTTTGTGTCGTCAATTTTTCCCATCCTCCTAGTCCAACCCTTACCATTTCCTTTCAATCCTTCCCTCTTATATATCGGGAAAATGATGCTAAAAACAAATTGATGGCAAGGCACAAATCTCCATATATCAAGGGGAACGTGCCATTTGAGCCAATTTGTTCTGATTCCTGATTCCTGATGGGACCGTGAAACTCTTCATTTGAATCTAAGTGAATTTCGACTCAGACATCTCTGAGAAGTCGAAGTGAGCTTCGCTTGGTAATGTCGAACCCCTATTTCCGGTACTTCCCCTGAAATTCTTATCACCCGGTAATTTTGAAGCCGAAAGTTCTATCAAGATAAAATTTTGTATGGCTTTTTAAGACCTTTAATTCAAATCTAATTTTGTTAAAATCGGCTCAGCCCACTCCGAGAAAAGTGACACACAAAGAGAGAGAGAGAGAAATAGAGAGAGACAATTGATAATCTCGACGAGTTGATTCGAATGGTACCTAAAAGTTTAAAAGTTAGTTTTCAGTGTGACTATGTAACCCTTTTATTTGAGAAAGGTAAAAGAGATAAATCTAAAAAAATAACAGTAGAACTATTCGAATAAATAAAACTAAAACTGGTGATCCTATTATTAACTCCAAGCTGCTGAATTTGCTCTAAAAACTCTCCCATAGTGAAACTCACATGAATTTTTCAAAGATATCTCACAGAAATCAAGAAAATTTATTAGGATACAACATAAAATTCTGGAATTGCGGAGTGGAGAGCACGATTGGTTAAGATTTCTACATCGAGATAAAACGCAAAAACCAGTTTTAATCCACCTAGTGGTGTGATAGTGCCTCGTATTACTCATACTCTCATAAATATTGTTAGGCATTTTTATTAAACTTTTCATTGAATCTTGAACAAAAACTGGAGTTTGTTCGAGCATAAACTATCATAACCTACAAATTGAATCAGTTTTGAATAACCAAATTTAGAAGAATTTGGTTAATCTTCCTTTTTGACATTCTTTACCCTGTAGTTCCGAAACCGGAAGTAGGATTCGAATGAAATTGAACAGCAGCTTATGAGGCTATAAAATCTGTAACTTTTTGCTTAAGTTTTTAAAATTCGGTTTGATCATCACTGGAAACATGAAATAGGTTCTGGTTTGAAGTTTACGACCGGAACCGGTAACTGGGAATGGGTATAGCCGAACTCGGTTTGTTTGGCCTGCAACTGTGGCTCACAAAAACACGCTTAGCAAGTCTGACGGAAACGAGACAGACTCGTCGGTTGGTTCGTCTAACTCGAGAAGGCAACTTCGTCATCGCCCAACGGGGAAAAAACCTTGGGTGGAGAACGAGAATGACAAGCGAGAAGAAGGCGATCTACCGTTGTAATGGCTGAATACTTCAGTTACAACCTCGCTACTATAAATATAAACAATATCACGAGCGCCACGAAGCTAGAGTCACTTCGGACATTTGTCCGAATGCTGCAGCTTGATATCGTATTTCTCCAAGAAGTAGAGAGTGAGCAGCTCTCGCTTCCTGGTTTCAACATCATTTGTAACGTGGATCATGCAAGAAGGGGAACGGCAATCGCGCTCAGACACCACATACAGTTCTCTCACGTAGAGAAGAGTCTGGATGGTCGTCTAATTACAGTAAGGGTGCAGGATACAACCCTCTGCAACAGTTATGCGCCTTCAGGATCATCGGTGCGAGTCGAAAGAGAGCGTTTCTTCAACGAAACATTGCTGCTCTAACTACCGAGATCACAGTCAAGGAAATCAAAAATGCCATCCGCACATCCCCGAAACGAAAGGCCTCAGGGTTTGATGGTCTACCCATCGAATTTTACCAGAGAGCGTTCGATGTGATATACCGAGAGCTGTTCTTCGTAATAAACGAAGCATTAACTGGTGATCTACCACCGACATTTACCGAAGGGGTAATAGTTTTAGTGAAAAAGAGAGGTAGCGATGAGACAGTGAGAGGCTATCGCCCGATCAGCCTACTAAATGTGGCCTATAAAATATTGAGTCGTGTGATGAAAACACGATTAGAGCTCGTTCTCCGAAATCATCGGGTTTTGAGTTACAAAAATGCTCAAACGGTAGCAAAACCATCTTCCAGGCAACTCTTTCGCTAAAAGATCGGTTAGCGCAGCTGATCACGATAAGGCAAATAGGAAAACTGATTTCGTTCGAACTCGATCATGCTTTCGATCGTGTCTCTCATTCGTTTCTGTGTCGCACCCTACTCTCTATGGGAATCACGAATCACGGAAATGGACGTCTATCACAAACCATTCCAAATCGAACGATCTGTGCGACTACGAGACTCGATGTCGATGCTTCTCTTCGTTATCTACCTCAACCCCCTCGTAGAACGACTGGAACGCGTCTGTGGAGAAGATATATGTGTGGGATATGCAGACGATATCACCGTGTTAGTCACAAAATGATGGAATGAAGTTTTTTTGGGAAACATTTATGATGTTTTATATGGCTATTTCAATTTTATTTGTCGTGTTTACATTGTTATAAATAGAAACACATACACATACATACTTCTGATGACCAAGCACCAACGGCTTCGAAATCCTTATTATTATACCAACTTATTTTATGAAAGAACGGGAGTTCAAATAAAGAAATTTTCATTCAGGACGGATCAGAACAAAACTTTTTCTTATTCAGGAAGGTTTTTCAGAAATGAATGGCTGAACAGATCAACGACAATATAAATAGACTGCTATTATGCTATTGTTTGTGAGTTGAATTATATAAAAGTTTATTAAAATGGTATCATCGCACCAGCAGAAGAATTTGCATCAAAGAGCGGAGGCAGGAAATGGAAGAAGAAAACATGTTACATAATTCCTCAGAGGAGTTTGAAAATCAATGGTGACGTACGAGGAGAGGGTTCAAGTTTAGAAAAAACTTTTCGTGACTTGGGTTGTGTGTAACGCTCAATTTTTATTGTGAATGTCCTGTTCATTACTATGCTTACTGACGGGCGTCGAGATTCTAACAAATTCTCCAACATTTCAAAAAACTACATAATTAAACTTGTAACAATAGTGCAACACCGGCTAGTGTCCATTTGGCCGGTTTATCTTTCGTCTTCAGGTTAAATGTCCAAATATAGGTTGGTCCTCGAGTCCTAGTTTTATAAACCGGACACTCATACATGTTACGAAGATCTTGTTTATCTTGGGTAAGAGCCTGAAAAAAAGGAGAAATGCAGTGTTATTTCCAGTCAAAAACATTTAATTCCTACCCTAATGTTTATGACTGGCATTTGAGGATACAATTCTTTTAGTTTGGACTCCATAATTATTCCTTGTGAGATATCCCATCGAGCTCCTTCCATAAAAATTCCGTGTACATATGCTCCTTCTCTGGGTCCAGCTCTGTGGTAGAATATTCATTCATTAATAGCATTAATTTGTTAGTAAATAAATTTGTGTTTTTGTTTTTTATCAAGGGTAAAAACAACCTTTTATAATTTTATATTGGCTGGTAAGTAGCCTTGGTATTACATTCCTGTAGTGGAATTTGACCTTCTGTTTCAACAGACTTCGCAGCCGATTCAGAGTGTACAGAACCATTGCATGGCTGGTGCTACGATCCTACTGACACTACGAATCCTTCCAGGTCGGGGCTCGAACATACGACAACTGGTTTGTAAGACCAGTACCCTATGCATTGAACCACCAACCCGGCTGCTGGTAAGTAGCACAAGTTGTATAAAAGTCTTCAAAGCATGAGTCAATACATACGTAAAATCATCCTTTTGCTTCTTGGTGACATCACAATGCAGACACATTTTGTCGAGAGGAAGTTCATTCTTCCGTGCAGTCGACTGCATGATGGCAGTCAACAATGACTGTGGGTTGAAAAATCCTGCAAGCCAAACCGATGTTGGAAGCTGAAAGTGGAGGTTGTGAATAGATAGAATCTTCGATACCGTCAAGAAGTTCAGCTTACGACAAAATCTGCAGACCATGTTTCAAGTTCACGCAACCGCAACAACAGATCAACGAACCACGCTGTCAAACCAAGCAAAGACGGGTATGCCCGGGCAGACCATATAATTGGCACCTGGTCTAGAAACAATGAGTTCTCCAGGTCTTCCATGTCGGATGTTATCGTCAGCTCACCCTTCATACCGAGATCCAATTCCTTCAGACTTCTCTTCATCTCGCCTGTTAGATAATTCATTCGTTCGCATTCTTGGAATGCGACTACCACATACGGCGTACGTTCCTCAACTTTTCCCATGATCTCAGACATATTAAATTCTTCGGGTAATTTCTCCAAAATTTCATCGAGTACCTGTTTGACTTTATCTTCTCGAGTAACCGTCGTACCTGATCCAGCTCCTGCATCGCGTGGTTGCATTTCGAAGACGGTTCGGAAGAGATTCTCCGAAGTCGTAGTCAGGAAACCGATTTCCGCATTTGGATGTAATCCGTACAGGTATGGAGATTCTGGAGGCATTGCATCGTCTATGTAGGCGTGGTAGCCAGCATAGTCAGTATTCGGGGGAGCGGCGAATCCAGGCGCCAGGAATAGTTCACCGTCAACCAGGTCGGGCTGCATCAATTCTTCCAGATAAGTTATACAGGTTCTACGATCCCAATCGTCGGTGATGTGACCTCCGTACATAATTTCACCGAATAGATAACGAAGATCTTCCCACGGGACTTTTGAGTTCGCTTCCAGATAGTTATACAAAACCGATACTGAGATATTCAGATCACCGACGTTAAAGGGATAAATTTTATTCCATCCTTGGGGGCCAAACTTGCGACGTTCCGCTACTACTGCATGGAAGTAACAGAGTGAGAACAGAATCACTTTGAACTCAGCTTCTTTTCCGCACATCTCCAATGTTTCCTGGGTAAAGTTATCCAAAGCTTTGTGAAGATTTGCTTGCATTCCGGTTGGGGGCTCATTGGTGATTTTGATCGATGATTCCAGGATACCTTGGGGAATGATATGGGCCGACGGTGTAGCGGCAGGTTCCGCACTCATAAACACTCTGTAATCCTCATGTGATCCCTCAGAGTAATGTTCTAACTTTTTCTCCAGTGAGGGTAACCATTTCTTCACAAGATGAATATTTTGCAGCACAACCCAATGTCCAGCTGTTGCCGCCTTGTCCATTGCAGCTTCTGCTACCACTTCCTGTCCCTGACCCAAAGAAACGTTGTAGAAATTATTTTGGTCCGACGAGAAACCCAGTTGCTTTCCTAATGCTTCAACGTCCTTCAAGGGATTCACACCGGGCGAGAGAATGAAGAAAATCGGTGTAGATGGGCTCGTTTCTTCGAAAGATTTTGCAAATTCCATAGTTCGATTCTCAACGTATTTTGCGCCTAGCTTTTCCTCTATAAAGTCACTAAAATACGGAAGAAAAAAAATCAATATAATGAATTACAGTAACCTTCATTCTACGTACGTCATTGCATAGGTCATTCTGTCTGGTCTCAGAGCTCTCATCATACAGAGCCTTTGCAGGGCGGTTTTGTTCTTCCATTCTTGAGGGAATTTTTCTTTTTCGGGACACTCCGATTCGATCAATTTTTTCCAGCGTTTTGATGAGGTTTCGATGTCACGGTCCAGATTACGAAACTCATCCTTCGAGGCCAAACTACAAATTCCACCCCAAGCTAAGTTTGTAAGGAAGTCAACAGGAGATGTGACATGCGGTTTGATGGGGAAACGTAGCAGAAAATCTAGTTCGGCAGGGGTAATCTCTTCGCTCATAAGCAAAATCTGTAAGGAGTTTTGAGCAATGCGGTTTTTTTTGTAACGGGTTAGGATTCTTAAACTTACCTGAAAAGTCATTTGAGACATGAAAATAAGTTTATCACACTCGAACAGTCCACGTGTAGTGTATTGGAAAACCGAAAAAGATATACAATCGATCAAGTTTTGGACTCTCAATGGAACCTGTTCTGCTGGTTCAGCCCTTGAAATAGCTTTTTGGAAGACCACACTGAATGCTTTTAGCGAAAATTGGTAAATGGGGTTAATCGTGTTCAAATCGTTCAAAATGAAATACAATAAACTGGCTCTCGCTGCCGCTGGACGATAGTGTTCCCGCGCCTCGTCGATCTCCTTCGAAGTAACCTTAGCTTCGGTAACCTTCTCCTCGATCTCAGCAGCCGTTTTCTTAGTTGTTTCGAGGTTTTCTACCAGGGCTGTGTCTCCCAGGATGTTGCCACCGGCTGAGGAAAGACGCGAAAGGAGATCGTCTTCCAGTCTTTTGAGCATAATCTTGAAGTCGTTCTGTTGTTTCGTGAGGTCCGCCTTCAGTTCCTCCAGATCCGGACGCTCTGCTTTGACAACCTCCGCAAGCAGTTGGTCCTCAAGGCCGTCACGTGTAACGGTGAAATTAATGAGCGTTGTTTGAGCTTGCATTTCTGGTTTGTAGTGCTGAAACACGATACGTTGAGTATTTGGACGATTTAGGCATTGGTGTTATACTCACAGGATTTGCTAGTTTGGTATGTAGAATAAGCCTGAAATTGTGGTTATATTCCACTTCTTTGTCTCCAATTTTGATGGCTCTGCAATGTGACAGAATGATTATTGTTTTGCTCTGCTTAGAATGCCATAGGTATTAGGAATTAGGGGATATTTCACTTTAATTACCCGGGTAATTTCATTTATTTCCAAAGCAAAGAAAACTTATAGAAGTGCGACTTACCTTCCTTTTTTAATCAGATTCCGGCCTAGCAACGGATCCAGAACAGGGTCAACGTTTTCGCCAATGTTTTCAATTAAAACTGTACTACCCTTAGCCAGTGCTGTCTCGAGAATCTCTAAATATCCTTTTGAACCTAATCTTATAACCTTCAACATTTCACCGTACTTTTGCTTGATCCATTTGATACCCTGTAGCTGCGGATCGATCATCAACGGCCAGCGATCGGAGTTGGACAGAATCGTAGCGTTTTCGATGGACATTCGATCGCTTGGTAAACCTTCGTTCTGCCAAGTTGCAATCTGAGTGTCATCGGTCAGTAATCTTAATGGATCAAGACTGTCAGTTATAGGTATGCCGGGTTCTAGGGCTCTCAGGAACGGAAGCCACATTTTGTTCAACAGATCTGTTCGGAACTGTTTCGTGAAACACCCAACGTATGATATGAAAGCCGTAATCAAGAGTATGTCACCCGGTAAGGTGGTTGCTTGTTGCATGAATCTGAAACGATACCGTTGGTTCATTTCGAAATAGGATTCAATTCTATTCATGTATACTCGGCTACAGCTTCTGCCCAACGAACATTTTCACTTGCCAGACCGCCTACCAGACGATTTGCAAGTTGAATGGTGGCCTGTGTAGCATCTGCTTCCTGTTGGCATCTAACTTTATCTGCAGTAGCCTTTTCGAAATCAGCAGTTAATGTGGCTAACTGTTCTTCAAGTGACTGAAAAATCGAACAATTGTCAGTAAATCTATGCAATGTAAGCTGGAAGTCCTGATCTAACCGTGACTTTTTTCTTGATACAAGCTAATTTCTCCTGGGAAGCAGTGAGCTCGGCATTGGCAGCCGCTAGTGCCTTTCTTTTGGGTTCGACATCACAGAAAACATCGTAGAATTTGATAATATTGATAACCCAAGCACACAATCCAGCTGCGGCAGCCGATTTTGAACGGATAAAGTCAGGATCGAATTCCGTATCTTTCAAATACGGTTGAATAGCTTTTATGATTTCCGGGTGAATATGCTCTTTGTCATAGTTTATGAGCATATCCAGAAATGAATCCACTTTTGCCATAACGATTTTGGCCGCTTTCCAGCTACGGTCCTTTGGAATTTTACCATTCGGAGCTAGTAGAACCATTACGGCAGCGGTAACATTGGTCACAGCACCAGGAGGCGAACCGAACGACTTCAACTCAGTTAGATTGGCTTTGTTGAGGGTGTTCAAAGCTTCCTGGGCAGCAATCAATGCGGGTTCTGCTTTAACAAGGTCTTCTTCGCAATCGCGTTGTTTTTTGGCGACCTCCTGAGCAATCACTGCTACCTTTTGTTCTTCCTCGTCAGCAATAGCCTTTTCGGTTTGTACCTTCTCCGTTTCAACACCAACCATTTCAATGAGAGCATCTGCCGCTTCATTTTTCTCCTTGAGTTCAACTTCCTGAACTGCTAGTTTTTGCTTTAGGCTCGCAACTTGATCGGCGGTGGTTCGGAGTTTTTCCAACCCATTTTCGAGTCGTTCTACTTTTTGGCGCAAATCGCCATGTTTCTCCTTCAACAACTTATCATACAGACTAATTTGCTCCAGATAAGATTTCGGAGTCGTATAGTTGTAGCGTCGCTCGTTTTGTAAGAAAACTTTCGACATTGAGTTAACCGAGGTGTGTACATAAGCCATGAACCGTGCAATTGAGTCTTTGCAATCGTTCGGTAAGATCGTTAACTCTTGTAGAAAACGCAACGACACGGACATCAATGCTTCCTGCGGCCACTCATGGAACCAATTGATTTGGGTACAGGTAATTATGGCGGGAAATTTGCGCGAGCGAACGCGTAGGGTAGTTCCTACCGGAGAGAAGCAGAGTACAACTTTCAGCTGACGACGAACACGATCGATGAAAAACTTCCAACAATTTTCACGGGTGTCAACCAAGCCGGCTCCCTTGACCTCATTACGTACTCCTGATATTATGTTCTCGATTTCATCGTCGGGGAATAGATCTGCAATTTCACCGGACGACAGTAGATCGTTGATTACTACCAAAAAACTTTCGCTGGACACTTGAGCGTCTGTCATCAAGAACATAATACCGACGTTTTTCATACCGGCTTTTAGGTACAATCCTGAAAGTTCATTCTGAAAACATAAAAAGTGTTATGATTTTTATCCGCCTTTAACGCGTTCGTCGAAAAGTTCCCGATCTGAGAAAGAGAACATCACATTTTTCCAAATTTCGATTTTATTCATCAATGTATCTTCCTTCCAGAGTAACACAATTGTTCTAACGACGTTCAAACATCTCTAAACCACTCTGTACCGATTGAGATTCATTTAAGAGTAAAATTAATTATTGTGTGGATTGAGCAGAGAAGATACAGATGGTCGCATTGATCGAGACGCGAGATTTTTTTAATTAAATTTTATAAAATTTTGGGGATTTTGAGTGTAACGTTTACTTGTGTAAAATTTCGTTACAATCTATCAAGTGGATATCGAGATGGCTTCCAAGCAAGAAGTTCCTGAATATAGTTCCAGTTCCAGAATTAATCATTCATGTACAAGATTTCAGTTTCAGGATGGAATATTCTGCTTTTGATGAAATGGCGAATTTGATGGAGCATCGAACTGACTTAATAAATCGGTTCTTTTCGGAACCTCCACCAATTATCGCAAATAATTTTCTTCTTTTGGTATTATCAAATCGATGTTTTGCATATTGGCCTTGCACCCCGTTTCTGGTGTTGGAAAAAATAAGGCGGAATTTTTTTTTGCACCGTCTGCATCAGTTTGCATTGGTGCGAAATACCCCGAAAAGTGAACAATTACGGAGAGAATCCTGAAAATCAGCCCTTGTAAGGGTTACAAATGTATAATAAAGAGCTATTAGAATTATTCAACTGTTGAAATATGCAAATTGCACGTGGAAATAATCAGTTTAGTGCTAGGATGGCTTTTATTGTATCAAAGAACGCTCACTGGCAACTCTTCACACGATTGAATCAGTGCCATCAAAGAGAAACGGATATCATCGCAACAACAAAAACCCGGTATGGCTCATTTAACATAGAATCGATTCCAGTGCGAGAGCGAATTTCTCTCGATGACATTTATGAGAATCGAAGCACGCTGCTGTGGGGATCCTCTCTGAAGCAACAAACGGTCGCTTATTCTCGTTTCGCGATCCGATTCTATACACGCAGTTGATAATTGCGATAGAATCATTTTACTATTGCCGCTTATTCTAACTATGTGCATATAACCTTTGTATAAGTTGTGTCTATGAAAATGTCTGTGAATGCTCCACACAAGGGTTTTGAAATATTGCAACCTAGTATAAGAATCATCAAGTTAAATCCTCGATTCGATTTTCTGCGATAATTGTCAACTTGCGATTCTCTCTTGGGAAATTCCACACAGCACCAATCATTATCAGACTGTTCATTTTTTTAAGGGCGTGAAATACTCAGAGTATGAAGTGGAGCGAAGTAATGTAGCAAAATTCTCTCACGGTTCATGCATTGAGAGACTCGAGTTCTTGTAGCATCTTCTACCGGATTGAAAATGTTGTATACAATATAGATAGCAATATAGCAGCTTCTGTCAAATTTTCGGCAATCACCACTGGTTTAGTGAACCGTTCGTAGAGCGAAGTTTGCACCAAACGAGTGCAAATAAAACAAACATTCGGCTGCTTTGCGTATGAGGACATTGTGTATATTGGTTTGAATTCGTTTTGGTGACTTCAGGATATGCAAGTTGTGTGGGTACAGATGAGTTTATAATAATCCACGCATAGTATGCCATGACAACTGTAGTGGGGACGATGGCATTAGGTCAATCGAATCATCGACCATTCATTCATTGCATCACGGACGGCTGCACAGGTAAGAAGTGATTCACTCTGGGTGATTCCGTTTACAAAGTAAAGTCTATTATTCACAATGGCGATCCTGCCAGGAGTTATTTCAGTTATTCAACATCAACGGAATCACCCAGATCGCAATATATATATATATATATATATATATATATATATATATATATATATATATATATATATATATATATATATATATATATATATATATATATATATATATATATATATATATATATATATATATATATATATATATATATATATATATATATATATATATATATATATATATATATATATATATAGATATTCGGCAGAAAAGAAATAGCCGACGAAAGATTGCGTAACATTAAATTATTAGAAAAACGGATCAATATGGTCGCGCATTGGAAGCGGACCAGGAAGGTCGCGCATTGAAAGCGGACCAGGAAGGTCGCGCATTGGAAGCGGACCAGGAAGGTCACGCATTGGAAGCGGATCAGGTAGGTCGCGCATTGGAAGCGGACCAGGTAGGTCGCGCATTTGAAGCGGACCAGGTAGGTCGCGCATTGGAAGCGGACAAAGAAGGTCGCGCATTGGAAGCGGACCAGGAAATAATTGAGTAAGCGGACTGTAAATGTCGCGCACAAGAAAAACTAGCCACGTGGGCGCGCAAAATGAAAAAAGCTAATTTTAATAATCACGCTATTCAAAGTGAATCTTCAGATTGCGCACACCTGATTAATCATACATGATAACTAAACGAAAAAACATAGCGAATGGTGGAATATATTCCCGATCGGTTGGCTGTCGAAGCGATTCAGATGATGAACCGATATCTGACGAATTAGTTGACCAGGCCGACATGGAGTCAGTACATGCAATAACGTCGTGCAATTCACGGCACGGACTGGAACACTTTCTACCTTACCATGGAGTCAGTGGCGTACCGAGGAAATTTTGCACCCGGGGCAAAATAAGATATGAGTGGAAAAAAAGAGATTTAGTGAGCAAAAATAAAAAAGCTGAACTCCATCTTCGGAAAGGTGACCTGGACGAGCGAAAAAAAAAAAGTTTGTCGCCCCCCTAAAAACGCTACGCCACTACATGGAGTGTAATTTTTCGTCAGCTAGCCCTTGGTTCTGACTAATAACACAGTGAGAATCCGATCGTTGCTGGATCACTAAAGGGTTGATGGCAAACAAACAAGTTCTTATACTAATGTTGCAGATTTTTGAACTGCAGCCACGGTAGAAAAACCGTTTATCTGCATGAGATTAAAATCTTTAACACAAGTGTTTGGATAACACGGGGAATGTGCATGCAGATAAAAATTGGAAGCGACGCCTCTCTCGCCTGATTATGTTGCTCCAGCGAAGTTCACTGTGCACCAATGGTATATAGACTGTCATGCGATATATTAATCATTCATAATTGTACGAAAATTCACTCCCTTGTAACGTTCAGTGTCAAACCCATTGATTCCCGAACATACATTATCAACTTTAAGAGCATTCAGAAAGTAATATTCCATCGTTATGTGCTTCGATAGTGGAGGCAAGACAATGTATTCATTTATGTTGAAGCACGTGGTTCATAAACAAGACAACAAAATATGTGTAAAGTAACACGGTTCTATCAGTTGATGTATAGGAAATGGCAGTTCAACTGACGTCGCTCGGCAACGTCGCTGCGCTGGACTGTCCAGCGAATTGCAGATTAGTGCTGCAGCGACAATATATCAGAAATGTATTATAGTGCGCAGTGCCTTTCGGTCCATGTGGTACGATCATTCTTTCAAATACAATAGGTATTTCTTTTTATTGATGAGAGGAAAATTCAAGCTTTGTTGCACTTTTTAAAGTTAGAGTTATTTAATCATAATTGCAAATAAAACCGATAAACGGTAGAGACGACGATCGAAAATAGACGACAAAATTAGGGATGTCGTAATATCGAGTAAGCAATTAATCCAGATAATCAAGTAACATGTAATCGATTAGTTTGGAACTAATTTACGAATATTAAATCAATTGAATCATTTGAAAAATTAACCGAGAAATAACAAAAACAGAACAGAGCTGCCTATGCTCTATATTTATCTGAACATATGTAAGATTTTTCTCATTTCGATAGACACTAACAAACCGGATCTTTTGCCAGATTTTTTATTCCGAGAGGACTACATTTTATTTTTTTTAGGACTTGGCATAAAAAAAAACTAATCCACTATGTAGAATGTACTGGTAACCAGCCCAGCAATTTTTATAAGTTTGACTGACTTTGTTATAGGCCATTAAAAAAAGGCATCACGTGATAGGGTTTTTTGTACCAAAGCCACCACATTATATTACGGTTTAACTGAAATCGTTAAAAATTCTCGCTGCGCGGTTCTATGCGGCGAATTTCAGGTTAGTGCTGCAGTGACAATATATTTTTTTTTAAGAAGGGGGTAGATGTGTGGGTACAGATGAGTTTATAATAATCCACGCATAGTATGCCATGACAACTGTAGTGGGGACGATGGCATTAGGTCAATCGAATCATCGACCATTCATTCATTGCATCACGGACGGCTGCACAGGTAAGAAGTGATTCACTCTGGGTGATTCCGTTTACAAAGTAAAGTCTATTATTCACACAAGTGATGTCAGATATTTTGATTATCGCATTATGTGTCTGACATTATGTCTCTGACATAATGGGTAGAGCTAAATTATGAATATCTCAAGTTGTACTCCACGTAACGACATAATTCTTTTTACATGTCATCAAATATAATGATCAGCAATTTGTGATTAAATTTTCAACAGTGTAAGATAACCTCAAATAACTCAAAAACTTAGTTTTCTCAAATTAAACGATTTTGAGAGGCACATATCAGTCACGATGTTCTACTGGACGAAAATAAAAGGTAAACTTTGATCGAAAATCGTTCATCTATTCTAGTGTGTTTGATGGAACTGGACGTCGTGGTGAGTATTTCTCGCCAACATCAGTAACCACAAACCTCCAACGCTCAGGTCGTGCTCTCATTCACATTTCGGATGTCGTGTCGAGCGGTTGCTTTCAACAAGCAGTGGAAAGGAACTTAATGTTGGGGGAAGGGAACTGAATTTAAAACCGTGATTCCGGTTCACCTGGATTCTGGACATAATTTCTAGATTAGAATTTTGTTTCAGACTTCAGTTTCCGAATTTAGTTCTAGATTACAGGCTCAGAATTTGGATCTATAACTCTGGAACTGGAGCTTAATGTTAGATCTACCAGAAATTATTTTCTGAACTGAGAATTCGGATGTTCATTTCTATAATTCAGAATTTGCATGCTGGAACTAAATTCAGAGTATTGGTTCTGGAGCTAGATTTTGGACCTGAATTTAGTTACCGTATTAAGGCTAGAATGCATGTTTTGAATTCAGTTCTAGAACTAAAATTCTGAAAATTCAGAATTCAGTTCCATAATTGTGGATCTAAATTCGGAACCTGGATTCTGGAAAAAAGGCTGTTCCATAGCTCTAGAATGAAATTTTTGTCCTGATTTCTTAATCTGGATTTCGAACCAGAATTTAGCAACTGAATTCTGAACCTCAGATTGAATTTAGTTCTTGAATCCAGTTCCAGAACTCGAAAATTAAATGAAGGTAAAAAGGATTAACTATTGTAAACATTGGATAAATTCCGGATTCCACAAATCGGATTTTCTTAGAACCAGTAAAATATTCCCAATTAGTATACTCCTCCTATCTAAATCTACATACTCCTCCTATCTAAATCTACAAAAAAACTACATGTTTCATGTTATTTAACTGCATGTCATGATTTAGTATAGATTAACCGTTACGAATCCGGAAACGAAGTAATAGAAGCAGCGAAATTCACACATTCTACTAATACGAACGATTATCTATTCCCCGAAGTGTGAAAGATGCATGTCAATGTTATCCGTTCTAGTTATTTCTGCGACATTATCCACCCGTCGTTTTAATTTGAGAACAGAAAATAGTTGCTGATAAATAAATCCGATGAATATGGTGGATGCGGTAGAAATTCGAATTTCAATTCATAGAATTTAGCCATCGAAACGATAAGTTTCAAGTGATAATCCGAAAATGTGAATACCAAGCTCGTATATAGAGGAGGGATTTTGTGGGTTCGAGTCCTCCTCCGTCCCAAACCTCAAGAAATTATTAGGGGAGACAGGGGCTAGACCGTACACGGGGTTGAACAGGACAGTTTAAATATCCTATAAACCTGCAATTATTTCGGTTCATGGATTGACTTTGTAAACGCGCTTAAAGATGACGAGGTAGACATGACTTGAGTAAAAACCCAATAATGGAACCCAATAATGAATTTC
This sequence comes from Malaya genurostris, assembly GCF_030247185.1. Lineage (NCBI taxonomy): Eukaryota > Metazoa > Arthropoda > Insecta > Diptera > Culicidae > Malaya > Malaya genurostris. The sequence continues at coordinate 94,260,467 of NC_080572.1, read as the reverse complement.
TAAAAAGTGTCCGATTTAACTCCGGTCTTCCCTATATTATGAAAACCCTCTCCGAATTTTTTTGCTGGTGGATGCATTTCATTTTAACATTTTCAAGATGTCAGATATCTCCGGCAATATCACTTTTCGATTGTCCATGACGATGGAATGAATTTATGAACAGTTTCCGGAACAACAGCCTCATTTGGACGACCAGAGTGTGGTGTACAGGGCTTGTATTGTGAATCTTCAAACGAACGAAGCAACAAAAAACATCTGCAGTGAACACTTTGCTTGACATAGCTGAATGAGAGACCTATATTAGAGAGAAACTGGATGCGTGAGAGTATATGCTACTGAGCAGACCAATTCCCCTTGCCAAGTGAATTGTCTGTGCTCTCGGTCTCAGTTAACACATGGACTAAGCAATCCATAACAATGTAATGAAATGAAGGGTTCGCTCTCGTTAGTATTGTATGAGAAAGAAGACCTTGCTTTACGGCGTGCTACAAGACGCGAACCAAAGTTATATAGGCAATGTTTACGGTTTATTTTTAAAGTGTAGGTTTACAGAAATCATTTTTAACATAATGATCGCATTCCAAGACCAAATTGGATCACATTACTAACATACTTTATACATTTTATAGCATAAATTTTGCATTTGAGCCCATTTTCAAAACGATCAATTTGTTTCTTGGCAGTATACACTGTGTATATATATGTATATAGAAACACTAAAAGCAATGTTCTTTAAATTAATATTAATCGGAACTAAAAGTTATGAATCTAGTTTCCTCATAGGCATCTACAATATGTGAACCATTCATCAAATGCTAACCTCATGAACCATAGGTCTCAGCAAGTGGGCATATTCATGAACTAATGAACGAACGAAGCAGCTCTCTTTGCTTGGGTTTCGCTGTGAATTCTACCTGACATACGAATGTGTGTGAATAGCACAGATGATGAAACCCTTTTGTTAATATTCGATGCTTCAATTTGCAAGCCCTGGTGGTGTATCGTAGTTGTTAATTCAGCATACCAGTCAATAATGGTTGATTTTCTTGGAGCACAGCCCGGATAATGCTTTTCTAGACATTTTATTGCTTGAACAGTATTTGTTCCATTAGAAAACAACGTTTTATCAATTCTCGTGTAGTATTGTAACATGACACCATAACTCATAAATGCTTTCAATTCCTAATTTAAGCAATTCTAGATGTGAAAAGTAGAACTGAGAAAACATTATTACTTTGGAGATCAACCAGTAATCACGTTTTTGTAGAATAGTTTTCCCTTTCCTACACATCTTGATATTCTATATAGGGGTGCAAATTAGAAATTCAAGGATAAATACAAGTAGAAATGTGGTCAGCTTTTGAACAGTGTCCTATTTTATCTGCTAAAAATCTCCGGCATGCTGGATTTCCCTGCCATAGACGACGGTTTTGAACGTGTAAGCGATATATCAATGGGAAAGCATCGCTTTGATTGGTTCAATCGATGCAAAAGCGAAGCTGTTGGAAGCGCGCGAATCTATAAATATAAGCAAAATTATAGCTCACGTTTCAGTCCTACGCGTGCTAGAGGTAGGTTGTTGCTATACAAAAAGTGCCATAACACGATTTGAAGCTTTAATTGGTATGCTCTGATCTTGTGTCAGTTGAGTTCGGATGAAATTTCATGTTATGTTATGTTAAGTCGTTAAGATTAATTTCTAATTTATATAAGATGAACTCGATTAATAGTGAGAGAAAGTTTATCGCTTCAACCGAAATCGAAGAATGGTAGAGAAACTTAACGCTGTAAAAATAACTGCGTGCATACCAAACTTGAACACAAGCTCGGCGAAGAGAAGCTTAAATATCGAAATCCATATCGCAAGTATGTAAAGGGTGATTTTTTAAGAGCTTGAGAATTTTTTTAAACAATAAAACGCATAAAATTTGCAAAATCTCATCGGTTCTTTATTTTAAACGTTAGATTGGTACATGACATTTACTTTTTGAAGATAATTTCATTTAAATGTTGACCGCGGCTGCGTCTTAGGTGGTCCATTCGGAAAATCCGCTTTTTTATCGACAAATTTTGTTCAGCGATGAGGCTCATTTCTGGTTGAATGGCTACGTAAATAAGCAAAATTGCCGCATTTGGAGTGAAGAGCAACCAGAAGCCGTTCAAGAACTGCCCATGCATCCCGAAAAATGCACTGTTTGGTGTGGTTTGTACGCTGGTGGAATCATTGGACCGTATTTTTTCAAAGATGCTGTTGGACGCAACGTTACAGTGAATGGCGATCGCTATCGTTCGATGCTAACAAACTTTTTGTTGCCAAAAATGGAAGAACTGAACTTGGTTGACATGTGGTTTCAACAAGATGGCGCTACATGCCACACAGCTCGCGATTCTATGGCCATTTTGAGGGAAAACTTCGGAGAACAATTCATCTCAAGAAATGGACCGGTAAGTTGGCCACCAAGATCATACGATTTGACGCCTTTAGACTATTTTTTGTGGGGCTACGTCAAGTCTAAAGTCTACAGAAATAAGCCAGTAACTATTCCAGCTTTGGAAGACAACATTTCCGAAGAAATTCGGGCTATTCCGGCCGAAATGCTCGAAAAAGTTGCCCAAAATTGGACTTTCCGAATGGACCACCTAAGACGCAGCCGCGGTCAACATTTAAATGAAATTATCTTCAAAAAGTAAATGTCATGTACCAATCTAACGTTTAAAATAAAGAACCGATGAGATTTTGCAAATTTTATGCGTTTTATTGTTTAAAAAAGTTCTCAAGCTCTTAAAAAATCACCCTTTACAAAGATATAATTGCATACATTTGGAATATTGATGTAATTTCGACGGCTATAAAAAAAATCAAGACAGACAATGTTCGGTGTTGGTTCCTAATCAAGATCAATCTAAGCTGACTCTCGTGCAATTACGGATTCAAAAGTGTAACGATTGATTTAACTGTTTGATTGTAGATCATTAGCAATTTTGGTTGCCTTGTTCCACATCAATGGCTGCGAACAAACCCAAGGGGGTGATCCTTGTAGTTTTTTCTCCATTGTTTCCAATTTTCGAAAAGTGTTGTCACTGCGCAACATCTGACACACTAATGAACCCAATGTTGTGAAATTTGAACAAACGACATCTGAAAAATATATTTATTCAACGCTGGTGAACTTTTCAATTAGCGAAGCCATCTGTCTGTCAGATCGGAGATTCATTGGCCGACGTGCTACTATTCGAATACCTTTAAATCTGCTACGCTATAGCCTTTCTTCAGTTGAATTTGTGCAACCTCTAAACTGGATATGAACGCGGCTAGGCGACTCAAGGACTGTTTTCCACTACCACCCACTCCCACCAGCAAGGCGCTTCCGCGTGGTGATTCGAGAATACGATTGATTCTGTAATGTATGATTTCGGATTCCATTTCATACTATTATCGCGATCAATGAACGAAACTGACCTGCACACATGCATCATTGCGTCCTCAAACAATACCAAGTTCATAGCTGCGATCAAATCGTTGTAAGACATCATAGCTTCCTGTAGTAGTTTTGTCAGTACACCCCAGTCTGTAATCGGCATGTATTTCGGCTCCCCGATGCCACCGGCAAAGTGACAGTACAGATTCGGTTTGTCAAACACAATGGATTCATCGATTTCTTCGAAGGATTTTTTAACCAAATCGTTTTGCATCTTAGTAAAACTATCTATATCTTTATCGTCCAGAAGCTTGTCTCCATAGACTCTTTGCGTTTCGTGTAACCACAAACGAATGAAGTCGCTGGATGTCATCAGGCAATCGTTTGTGCTGAATAATAAACCCTAGATGAATACAGTTGAGTTAGTTGTATACTTGAAGATCAGGTTATATTTCAATACCTGAAATACGTTGGTAAGATCTCGCAGGTTAAAAACGTAGTGAAACTTGATGGCTGTCGGAAGAAACACCTGTGCCACTTTAGAGTGCAGAGCCAAACTTGCTGCGACAATATTTTGTGATATTTTAGTTACAGCTATGTTGAACTTCTGTTCAGCATTCGCAAAGTGCTGAAGAAGGATCGAATGATAGATGGTGGTAACGGCCTCGGATCCGGGGAAGCTAACGGCGAATACGCAAAAGTGTCGTTGAAGTCTGGGGTTGATAGTGAAGCTACCCGAGGTGGGATTCATACACGAGACGTACTGACAGTTGTGAATGTCTCTCAGTGTTAACTTATTCCTATCATACCAATGACTGTAGTCCAAATGTTGTCGGATTAGTGTGTGTGGTTGAACTGTGCCGTAGGCGTCCACCTCGGGCATATTCATATCGTCAATGAAGTAAATAAGTGTTTTACTCCCGGGAGGCCCGTAGTTACGACCCGCTTTCTTTTCTAAAGGTTTCTCCATAACTTTTTGAAGCATCTCAGAAGTGGTATAGAAATTGAAGGGGATGTTTGCGATGGCAAAGTTTTCGGACAAATTGGATAATTTTTCGTTGACAACGACCGTTTTGCCACAACCCGCAATACCCACTAGCATCACCGGGTGACAACGGTCCATCAACAAATCTAGAAAGAATCTTAGTCGTATGGATTCGGATGTGTGCACCAGAACCGATTGTAACGGTTGGTCACAGTCCATCTCGAATTTGGGAAGAATTTCCGTCCATGGAGTCCAATGTTTAGTTTCCGTATCGATAAAGTAATCAAATACTGTACCAGTGGGAGGAAACTTGACCGTTTTAAATTCGTTAACCCACCACTTGCTAAATTCTACGCGGTAATCAATCGCCGCATCTTGAAACATAGCCGAACCGAATGCCCAAACGCACGAGAACACAAAATATAGGTCATGCCACTCCTTCGGACAATCAGCAGGAGTATTGATTGGGATCAGAAGACACTCCAATAAGTGACACAGCATTTGAATGTGAGCCATCTCGGCAATTGGGGTAATTTTCTTGAACCGAGTTCTGATGTTGTCCAAACAAGACGGGATGTATTTGTCGAATAGTATGACAAGATTGGACTTTTCTGCCGGGATCGTACGAGTTTCAATCCAGCTGGTGACGTATCTAGAAATTTACTGTCATGAGAAGAGACTCAATCATTACCTCTGAACTCAACTTACGGATTCCAGCCTAAGTCCTGTGGATTAATGTAGAGAATACCCGCACGAGATACGGTTGCTGGAGTTGCAGTACGCAAATTGGATATTTCGAATATTAGCCGCATGTATGGAGTTAGCGCAATCCGCTCGTTGGACGCTAGCGTCAGCACCTTGTTGTCGTCCATTACAGTGTTTAAGCTCTCGATCCACATTGGATCTATATCACCATCTAGAATAATCCATTTTGGATTGTCTCCGCTCAAACTGGCCTGCTCGCGCATTATAACGGAAAATAGTCCATCTTTCCATTCTCTGGTGGCTGGATTTATGATTCCGAACAATTCATCGTTCGTGACAGCTTTCGGATTCAAGTCGTTGAAAATAGGTTTTTTCTTAATGTTCTGATAAGTTTTATACAATGTTTTCCAAACTTGTGTTTTTCCTGTTCCGGCGTTACCTACAATAAACACCGAGTGTCGAACTTCCAACAGTTCTTCTAGCTGAACTACCTTGAGAATAAAATTATCTTCCGGTTGCAGTGCCAGGTCGAGCGTTGCTTGCTTAACCGTTTTTTCGAACTCCATGTCTCGTTTCCTAGGAACATCCAATGCCGGAAACAGATCACCAATGAGGCCCATGAATACGGGCATGTCGTCCGTTACAATCTTGGGAATATTAAAATCACGAAGTGCTCTCATCAGCACTTCTTCCTCGGGGCGGCCAGGATCACCTCGCTAAAAACCATGAAAGTCGAATGTAATGGAACTGTTATACGTTTTGTTTTTTTGTTTTACCTTGAGTGAACCAGCTACGACCAGTACAGATTTGATGGCACGTAAACCCCAATCATAATGATCTTGTTTAGATAATAACTCTTTGCACAAAGTGTACAGTGTAATAAATTTCCTTGCTAGTACTCTGGCATCTTGAAATCCTTCAGCGACTAACATGATTTCACAAATCAACTCAAAATCTGGAACAACCATCGCACATGGTCTGTAAATAAAAAAAAAACTTATTGTTTATTTCACTTTGGAAATAATGAGAAAAGCGAAGTACCTGAACAGAGCTTTCAAATTCTCTGGCAATTCTGTACGACCAGCGTAACCTGGATTCATAGTTATGAAAATGCCCACGGTTGGCACGCAAGCTATAATCTCTCCCATGAAGTTGAACATGTCTTTCTTGTCCCTTATGGCATCCTGGACGGATTTTACCTGTACGGCAACGACGGACAACACCTCAACCGATATTCGATTAAACTCGTCAAAGCAGCCCCAAGCACCGGTTTGGGCCAGTCCCTTGTAGATATTACCGCACGATTTGTAGTCCATCTGTTCAGAACAGTTGAACACATACACCATGATTCCCAGTGCTCTACCTAAATCCTTAGTAGTTTCGGTTTTTCCTGTTCCCGCTGGTCCTGCTGGACCACCGCCCATTACAAGATGTAACGATTGAGTCAGTGTGATGTAGCAGCGATCGGTCAGTGGAGTGATCACAAGACGTGGTGTGTTTCCAAGATATTCATGGCTGTAGCGGAATTGAGCGTCGCAAATATTGGCAAAACAGTCCTTATCGATGTCGTCCCAGCGATGACGTAGCTGTGACTGCCATTGAAACGCAGTGGCACTTTCGACTTTCGACTGGATCAACTTGCTGACAACATCGCGTGAGTGCACATCGATGGTACAGATGGTCATGATTTTCTGTCGATCTCCCTTGGTCAGCTCACCGAGCAACAGAGTGATTAAAGTGCTAAGTTGCGAGATTTGTTTTTTGTAGTAATCTTTGATGGCGTTATCGTAACCCTCTTCGAGACGGTTGAACGCAATGTCGACCTCGGTTGTCCACCAGATTTGGGTGCCGCAGAGGGATACTTGAGCTGGATAGTCAAACAACCAGTGTTCCCGCTGTTTTTCTTCGTACGTAACAACCGCGTCGGCCATGTAATTTCGTAGTGCCGCTCTCATTGATTTTTGTACTTGGTTTAGCCAGACTTCAACCTAGAAAGAAAAAGAGAAATGATGAGGATAAGCTTCGCAGACTGCCTGTACGGAAACGAACTGCTCCTGTGCAGCTGCATAGTTCGAAGAATTTGACAAATTCGGTGTCTTTAGCAATCATTCCTAGGGCTTGTTTGTTATTGTCTTCATCGGGTTGTAGTTTCAGGTTTGCAATTGAATCAAACAGTTTGGTTAGATGTTTGCATACTACCTCAGGACGGTTGCCGTTACTAAGAATGTCCAGCAGATCAGCAGACGACACGAAATAGAAACGAGGAAAATACAATCGCTTCGTTTCCAGGTATTCGGCTAACGCTTTTTCGCACAGCGTGAGTTCACTTTGAAGGCTGTCCAGTTTCTCACAAAGACCGTCTCGATTAGTAGCGTGAATCACGTTCGATGTGCGAGACATTTCCTCCATCATTACTTTGAAGTCGGCATCGATGTTGTCGAAGCGGTCCGAATCGACCGGAAGTTGCTTGCGGATGTCTTCCGAACTCATGAAGATTGATTCAAGGTGCGTCCAGGTACGTTGCACCTCAAACCACACGGTGATCACTTGATCGGCGGTAGTTAGTTTTTTCTGCCACGTGGACACTTCCTCCAGAAAGTGAGCGACGAACTTGGAGGTCATCAAGTTCTGCAATACCACCTGGTTTTCTTCCAGTGTTTCGATTAGCTCCTCGGATGCTTTCAACAGGGAACAACCGGTTCGAGAATGGATCTCGTGCTCGAACTCCATAACCGTCCAGGTCGTGTTCAGATCGCGTAGAATCTTTTCCATTGACATCTCTTTCACGGCTTTGTCGACAATGTTTTTCACCTCTTCCTCGCACTCGTGCAGGTTCAACGCAAGCAGGTCGGAAAGGGTTGTGTTTTTGTCCATGATGAATTGCACCTATGATCGTTCAAGGATGGTATTAGAATTTAATAACATTGTTTCTGGTGGTTCGTTTCAAAGAACAACGACGAGAAGGTATCATTGAAAGGCATATTTACACAGCTGAAACACTTACGGTAATCTCGGGAGGCAGACTAGCTAAACTCTGGAATGCAAACAACGATATGTACAGGATTTGGTTACACGTGTGTATTTACAATAGTGGAAACAATGAAAAGAAAGAAAAGACTGACGTTATTTACAAAGCAGGTTCAATATATTGCATGAATAAGAGGTACTGTGTGGGTATTGTGAATATTCCACACATTTCGTGCAGGATTCAAAGAACGATAGCTTAGAAGTTCTCAATGAGTTGTTAAAAATTCTTACGTTTTGGTATGTTCCGAACGATACATATGAAATCGAAACGTAATTGGCAACTGCCATTGTTATAGGGGTGTTTATGTATGTATCGCGTGACCTGGTACCATTTGGTGCACAATTCAAAGGTAGTTAGTAGAATCTTGATAAACCCGAACTTAGTTTCAAGTGATGATAATTGTTTTTGGGTATCTTTTAATTCTACACGAAATGCAATGGGCGTCTGTCATTGAAATGAGTGGAATACTGATGATTAATGATAAGACTTGTTGCATTGATGCATTATAATGTTTAGTGATTTAAAGAACGTAGAGAAAAATATTTTCTTGGCACTCGAATAGACACGAGAATATAGTTAGGAAAACAGTTGAAGTTTTGAAACATTCCAAATAATAACTTAAACCGAAACTGAATGAATACCTTCGTAGAAGACATGAGTTGGTTCCAGTGACGTTCTCGAATTGCCGGATTCTGGAGTTCTCCCACGGCTCTGAGGGAAGTCAGCATGTTCTTAACGGTGGCCTCTAGTGTCATGTAGGTATCCCATGATCGCATTTCTTTGTCCAGCAAACGAATATCTTTAGCGAATTTTTTACACTCGATATCCATGTTCTCAACGTCAACCTTGCGCCATGGAGTAGTTTTCCAGTCCTCAATGCTAGTCCGAACAATGTACACATAATCCCACAGTTGCTGAAAAGATCGTGATGATTTATTTGGAACTCTCTCTGCTGGTTTTTACCTTCAACATTTTCATCTCTTTGCGACACTGTTTCAAAAGCTTGAACTCTGGAACTGGAACTTCAAACAGACTTCCAGACTCGTGAATGTCGGACATATCTTTCTCCAGACGTTCCATATCTCCATTGATCCGGTTCATTAACTTGTACGGTGTCTCACTGTCGTATTTGAAGAATTCGTAAGTCCGGAAAATATCCCTGAACAGAGCAATGTGCAGATCGAATGCGGCTATCTTATTTCGGATGCCTACAACTTCGTTCGCTTGCAGAGGTGCAACCTGTTGCTTAACAGTGAGCGCAATCTTTTTGGTATTAGCCCACTGTTCAGGTAGTTCCTGCAAATAAACATTGACCTCTTCGGGAATGTCCATGTCGTAGTATTTCAGTAGTTCAATAGTCTCTTTCATTGGTCCGAACATCTCGTCCGTTGTTGCAGTGCGTTCTTTTACATGCAGTAAATACGCCATAATATTCACAAGTCCATCGTAATCGCCTTCCTTTACCACCTGCAGCAGACCTTCATCTGCTTTTCTAATAAAGATACCCAAATCTGTTAAACTGTAGGTGACATTCGTTACCAGGTGATCTTTGAACATATTGCCCCACTTTCTTACAATGTTCAAAAGTGACTGTCGAAATGGTCTGACGTCAACCTGGAACCATGCATTGAAGATTTGAAACGGCTCTATCGTCTCTATCTCTAAATAAAGTGACTCGTAATGGTCAATCTGTTCACGAAAAGCTTCAATAACAGGCGGACACGGTTGAGGTGCTTCAGGATCTTTGTTAGCAATCAACTCGAGTTCATCTGCCTCCAGCTGTCGACCATATTCCAAAAATATTTCCATACTGTATTCCCTGTCTTCTAGCCATAAATAGCTGTACCGTTCAAAATCACCACAAAATTGAGCTGCCTCTTGAATCACTTTGTCGACACCTTGCAAGATCTCTACTTTCATATCTTGTATGTCGGTGTTGCCCATTACCATCTGTTCATACGACTCATCGGAAACTTTCAACAACCTTGGAATCAATGAGGACATATAAGTAATATCGGAAACCAATCCAGCCAACAAAAAGTTGAATCCATTTGGATCGGTAGGATTCAGAGACGGTACAAATACTAAATCCGGTTCGAGTAGTTCTAATCTAGATTCAAACAACGGTGCCATATTATTGCCTGCGTCCATGTTCTCGACAAGGTATCCCATGCTGAAAAAAAAAAACAATCGTTATTTTTATCTGTTATGTTCGCCCTTCCAAGCTCACCTGATACCAATCATAAACAGTAAATTCTCGTACACAATATTGTCGACAAATTGCACATATTTGAAAAAATTCTCATCGTCCTGTTTGTCTGCCATGCCGAATAAATGCATGTTAGCATCCAGCAGCTGGTGAACCTTGGCCGAGACACTTTCGAGTTCAGCGTAACGTTTCGACTTGCGATCGTTGCGCTCTTCGAGACACAGGACAGTATCCTTTTTAGCATCTTTGCGCACGAAAAGCGGTGCCTTTGCCCAGGACGACATCAGCGATTTGATTTCCTTAAGATTTGCTTGGATCTTGTGCATGCGACCTTGCAGTTGTTCCACGGGGTCACGCATTTTGTTCATATAATCAGTGATATCTACAAGTGAGAGAAATGTCTAAAAAGGTTCTTTTTTTGCACTCGAATGTTTTTCAGTAGAATTTAAATAAATGAGTAATTCCAGAAATGGATAGTCATGAGACCTACTTTGAATTGGATGGAACTTACACGTTTACACGTTTTCAGTATAACAAACAGAGCTTAAAATTGTCACGCACTCAATGAAAGAATCCAACCCAACAGCCTTATTTTCAATATTCTACTGTCTTATTCGTAAATGACCGACACCAGAACAAACGAAGAGAGACGAAGCATTCTAGTTTCTCATTGAAACAAAGAGAGAGTATAATTGCCAACGTCACTCTTTCCTCTATGACAAGACGAAACCAAACTAACGTCTTCAGGGAGCATCAGCAGAATTTCAATTCTCATTCTTTCGTCGAAGTATCGAAAATCTGTGATGCTTGTATATAAAAAGTGACTAAAATATGACAAATCGAAATAATTACATCCCAGAACCTCTTCGGAAACCAAAACTACCACAAATTCGAGCACCAACAGGTAAAAGTTATTGTGAAACCTTTTTCTGTCATTTTCGATCCTCACAGCTTCGGTTGAACATCGACACTGCATAATATGGGATTTGCACTGAAAACTGCAAATGACTGAAAGGGCAAATGAAAGAAAAAACACAATTTTGAAACTATTGTCCCGCTTATGTCATTGACTGGACATGGATTTCGTTCTCATAGTTTGCAAGCAAAGCTAAGTGTGATAGTAATTTATTGTTATTGCTCCATTCCTGGCAATGGAAGAGCCGATATTTTAGCCAAACGTGGTGCTATTGAGGGTGAAATTTATGAGAGACCAATTGCTTTCAACGAATTCTATAGCTCGTCTCGCCAAAGAACACTTGCCAGCTGGCAAGCTTCTTGGGATAAAGATGATCTGGGTCGGTGGATGCACTCAATTATTCCGAAAATATCGACAAAGGCATGGTTCAGGGGACTGGATGTGAGTAGAGATTTCATTCGTGTGATGTCTAGACTCATGTCCAATCACTACACGTTAGATGCACATCTCCTTCGAATTGGGCTCTCCGAGACTAATCATTGTGCTTGTGGCGAAGGTTATCGAGATATTGATCATGTCGTTTGGACTATTATTAACAAAATGTCTGAAAATAACAGCTTATTTTATAATTTATAGAAGTTAATCGTTTGGTTCAAATAATATTTCCGAGTAGATTTCATAATTAATGACGAGTTACCTAAGATGATATTTAAGTAATAAGAGAATATGTTTTAATAAATGCAAAACGTTGTGACTATGTTAGAATTAAATTAGGATAAGAATATTATGTAAAAGTGATGCTACGGCGAAGAAAAACTTATGTAAACTGCCTTAAGAAATAAACGTATTTATGAAAAAAAAAAAGTAATTTATTGTCGTTTTCGTCTATTTCATATTAATGAAAATGACTTTTATTAGCTCTGATAACAAACCATTTATTTTACACGTATGTATCAGGTATATATATATACATTAATTGTGTGTTCGCTAGAAAAGTTAAACAATTGAAATTTTGCATGCGTTACATGTAGTCCACGTTTATATCACATCGTACTTTTTATCGTGAATACCACTTACTTTATTATGGGACGCCTTTTCAAAATTCACTCTATACAAGAATGAAAATATCTTGCTGTATTGAACGCAGCAACATTGTTTTTTCGTCATATCATAGAAAATATGTTCAGCAATTCATGATAAAATTTGTTGTAATTTGAGATAACTATAATTAAAGAGTTTATCGAAAATAAGCTATTCACATACATTTGTGTTGTACGCATGTATTTGTGATGTTTTTTTTATGTTCAGATCACAGAATGCTGTGTGTTTGGCTGTTAGCTTTCGTATGTTTACCTGTTTGTGCGGTTGAAATTCAGCGTTGAAAGCGTTTTCAAAATGTCGCGTATTGAAAAGGAAGTGAAAATTAAGGTTCTGGACACATGGCTAAGTGAGAAGGGTATTACTATGCGAAAATTGGCAAAGCGGTTTGAAATTCATCATGCCAGTGGTAAAACTATCATTAATAATCATTAATCGTTCGGCACGTCAGAAAAGACATTGCACTTCGTTGCAAAACAAAAAGTGTTCTGTAAATAGCAGAAACTTTACGTCTGCTTAGCGGTTCAAATTGAACTGCCGAGTTTAGCACTAAGCAGTTCAATTTGAACTGCTCTGCACTGATGAGTCAAAGACGAAACGTAAAAATAATGAAAACGGTTATGTGCCCTAGCACAAAATTTGGCTAACCCCTAAATGACCATACCTGCATCGGCCAGAAATAGTCGAAAACACGTTTTCGTTCGGCACGTCAGAAAAGACATTGCACTTCGTTGCAAAACAAAAAGTGTTCTGTAAATAGCAGAAACTTTACGTCTGCTTAGCGGTTCAAATTGAACTGCCGAGTTTAGCACTAAGCAGTTCAATTTGAACTGCTCTGCACTGATGAGTCAAAGACGAAACGTAAAAATAATGAAAACGGTTATGTGCCCTAGCACAAAATTTGGCTAACCCCTAAATGACCATACCTGCATCGGCCAGAAATAGTCGAAAACACGTTTTCGTTCGGCACGTCAGAAAAGACATTGCACTTCGTTGCAAAACAAAAAGTGTTCTGTAAATAGCAGAAACTTTACGTCTGCTTAGCGGTTCAAATTGAACTGCCGAGTTTAGCACTAAGCAGTTCAATTTGAACTGCTCTGCACTGATGAGTCAAAGACGAAACGTAAAAATAATGAAAACGGTTATGTGCCCTAGCACAAAATTTGGCTAACCCCTAAATGACCATACCTGCATCGGCCAGAAATAGTCGAAAACACGTTTTCGTTCGGCACGTCAGAAAAGACATTGCACTTCGTTGCAAAACAAAAAGTGTTCTGTAAATAGCAGAAACTTTACGTCTGCTTAGCGGTTCAAATTGAACTGCCGAGTTTAGCACTAAGCAGTTCAATTTGAACTGCTCTGCACTGATGAGTCAAAGACGAAACGTAAAAATAATGAAAACGGTTATGTGCCCTAGCACAAAATTTGGCTAACCCCTAAATGACCATACCTGCATCGGCCAGAAATAGTCGAAAACACGTTTTCGTTCGGCACGTCAGAAAAGACATTGCACTTCGTTGCAAAACAAAAAGTGTTCTGTAAATAGCAGAAACTTTACGTCTGCTTAGCGGTTCAAATTGAACTGCCGAGTTTAGCACTAAGCAGTTCAATTTGAACTGCTCTGCACTGATGAGTCGAAGACGAAACGTAAAAATAATGAAAACGGTTATGTGCCCTAGCACAAAATTTGGCTAACCCCTAAATGACCATACCTGCATCGGCCAGAAATAGTCGAAAACACGTTTTCGTTCGGCACGTCAGAAAAGACATTGCACTTCGTTGCAAAACAAAAAGTGTTCTGTAAATAGCAGAAACTTTACGTCTGCTTAGCGGTTCAAATTGAACTGCCGAGTTTAGCACTAAGCAGTTCAATTTGAACTGCTCTGCACTGATGAGTCAAAGACGAAACGTAAAAATAATGATATCATTAATAAGTTTGGAGAGCACTATTCGTTGGATGAGCTACCAGGAAGAGGCAGAAAACCCGGTTTTTCCAACCCGAAACTAGTCCAGAAAGTGGTATCTCTAGTCTTGAAGAAAAAATCAATATCAATACGTGATTTGGCCAAAAAACAGGAACGAGTGTCGGAATGATCCAGCATATCAAGAGGCGAAATCACCTGAAGACCTACAAGAAGCAGGACAGGTCGATTCAAGTAGAGAAACTCGGTCGAAAGATACTGGTATGGCAAGCAATATGTTCCTGTGGTTTGAAGTCAGCCATTTTTTACACTACCGGAACTATGAATGCAGAAATCTATCGATCTGAATGTCTCCAGGAGAGATTGCTGTCTTTATATAAGAAGCATAGTACACCTCCACTGTTTTGGCAGGATTTAGCGTCGGCTCATTATGCCAAAACCACTCTCAATTGGCTTGCGGAAAAGGGTTTAAATTTCGTTGAAAAAAATATCAATCCACCAAATTGCCCTCAGCTTCGACCCATCGAACGTTACTGGGCAATCGTGAAGAAGGTCTTCAAGGAGATTGGTAAGGCAGCTCGGAACATGCAGGAGTTCAAAAAAATTTGGGCTCAAGCGTCAAAAAAAAAATGCGATGCAACACTTGTCCAGAACTTGATGAAGAGCGTTCGATCAAAAGTTCGAAAATTCTTGAAGGAATAACTTAAATTTCATTCGGTTTTCATTATACTCAAGTTTTACCTCGTACAATAACGGATCAATTTTTAGTTTGAATAAAATAAATATTTTCGATACACTCCTTAAATCCAAATAGAAGTTTTCTAAAATGTTTGATATGAACGAGCATTAAGGTTAAATTCAGTGCTAAAATAAGGCGCACCAAATTTCAACCGCATGAATCAAACGAATTCGCACAAAGAGTGTCTATCAAACACGACACATAGTAATGCGGAATATTTTCAGTGGTTGAGTGCTGTGGGCTTACGACACGTTTTGTCCGCTTGGATAAAACAGACACATTTAAGCAAGTTGTTTGAGGTGGTAATTTGAGCCATTCAATTTATAACCAAACTGCTCTTATAATTGATATGATCGCATATGGCGAAATTGTTTTCTCTTTATTACAGACCGAAATCTTTGACATGTTGACAACACTTCACCTAACTGATTCCGAATCATTTTTTGAAAGAACTGAATAATACTCAAATAAGATCTTTTTTTTATATAGCCAAAAAGTATGTATTTTACAGGTGCAATTCATGAGAACATAATTTGTCAAATGATAGAAAATTCTATTTGTGACTTTATGTCGCATTTGAATGAAAACTGTAATTTGCATTTGGCTTGCAAACGAAACTGTATTAATTTATATGTATCAGTTATTTATGAAGCAGACTTGAACTTCTTTGACTCTGTCAATTAACGTATAAACTTTGGGATTTAATGATTCTCGGTTCAAAACACGTTTTTTTGTGTTTTTTACTTCATTTCATTTCAAGATATGTAATTTTAAAATTATACCATTTTACATGCCATGCAAGTAAAATTGTGTGAAATCCATTTGTGTACGTTTTATAAAATATAAAATCACACGATTTTTGAAACTTTTGTTTCGCCTTATTCGGTATGAATAAGTCTTATTTTGGTACCGGTGCACTGTTACAATCCTGGAAGGCAATAAATTAAAACTTGCACAATTCACACAACCAATCAACTAATAAGTACGATTATCGATACTCGTGTCAGTTATATTCGTATTCACTTCATCCATTTATGTCTCTGACAGATATAAGAGTTCGGTTGGGAAGTGCTAGTTCATGAGACCCACTTACCAGATCAAGCCCCTTCAGATTACCACCTACTCACGTTGATGGAACACGCACTCGCCTAGCAGTACGAGTTTTTCGCTAAGTAAGTTTTAAAATAAATCGATTTACCCTTCGTTTTTTTTACTTAGAATTTACAATCAAAACTTGAAGGACTAAGGTACTTGCTTCAATTGCGATTATTTCAGATTTTATTTAACACTATTTCTACCGGGAGATGTCAAAAGACAATTTTCAACTGTACATATTTCCCAAAGCCTAATAATTTCTCCACAATTAGTTTTTTGACTTTACGTTTGATAGTTGTTCAAATATGTCCTGGTTTGGTTTAGCGATGTCCTGGTTTGGAAAAGATTCCTACCATAAGGTGTCTTTTGACACCCTAAGGATTTTATAACAGAGTACATAAAAGTACCTGTGCTTAGTTCAATACTTAAGTCTATGACAGTTGGAAAAACTATAAACATCTTATTAAAACCATTAAATTTTAGAAATAGCTTAAATTTTAGTTGGTATGATCGACCGAATAGTGAGAAATTACCACGTAAAATGTAAATACTGTAGATGACATGTATTTTACATCATCCTCGATTCAGTCAGCGTAAACACGGACCCGAATGACCAGTCGGTTAAAAGGTCCTTAATATAAAAAAATATTAGTCTCAAGTACAACCACATGCTTCCCACCAGTATAAAAAAAAACAATCAAACTATTGGTCAGATAACTGAGCAACAGGGGAAATGTTCCCTTTTTCAATGCTGAACATTTCTAAAGGATTCATCTTGTGAAGTTCGAAACTTTGATTTTTTTGACATGGTCATGTCTCAAAATCGCGAGGTCGTTGACAATGACTAAATTGAATGTGTGCCGGTAAAATTTACAAAAAAAAAACTTATGATACGGTCCCATATTTGCAGCTGCGGACAAAAAAATGGGTTTAGTGACAAACAAGACTTTATTTGGATGTAGAAGTGAGAATGCTTGAATAAGCGTATTCTTCCGTACACTAAAGTTCAAAAAGGGCCTGTGGTTTTGGTCTGATTTGGAAAGATGTTCCATCCAACTGTTCTAAATTCAGTCCATTTGCAACGGGCAATCAAAAACAGAAGTTGATGAGCTGCTGTTCTGGAAATCAGTTTTATTTCCTCTTTTGTACATTTTGAAAACTAGGTAATATCAATAAAAGGCCTTGAAATTTTCTCTACTGCAAAATATACTTGATCTAAAATGTTATTAATGCTATAGACAAGGCAAATGTGTCGCCAAGTAGGGTAAGGGCTCCCTATTTCATCTCAGCTCCAATTTCCATCTCATTCCTTCACCTCATAACTTTGAACATTAATCATATCTTTAAACGTACATGAACAAAACTGTGGAACGTTTTAAAACATTTATTCTACATTTTGCCACACTTTCCAAATGAAAAGATAGTTCAAAAACCATCAACGATCGCTTTTTTCATTTAAAATAAACTCACTTTTTGATTTAGGAACAACTTTCGTCTGAAGTTTTACAATTCATCATGTTTCTGTATATTTACTAATCGATTCGTCTCAAAACATGATCACTATTTCACATAATTACACAACTATTCAATGTTGGTTGACTTTATAGTTAGTAATGTTCACTTTCCACTTGTTTATTCAACGATTAAAGACTTCTGAAATTACTTAATAAGCAATAAAAGCAATGAAAAATATGAGATGCAAATTTGCACTTAATTCACTTGATTGCGCTTTGTTTTCATCTCATTTCGTATCGCAAGGGTGCCAAGTTTTCTCATAATGTTAAATAAAAAAATTAATTTTTTCTTCTTTAAATTATCATCAAGTATTTTTTGGTATCAGTGGCATTAGTTTAATTATATCATTGAGATAAAACTGTTTCTGATTCTAATATTACCAAATAGAGCGTGTTAAATACTAATCAAATAACCATTGTGGCAAATCTAGTTGCACTGGTTTCTTTCCGCTATACGTCACCATAATACTGTTGAATGTGTGTGTTTCATTGGTTGTGCACAGAGATGCCAGATATTTTCATAGAAAATATGTACCTGCTCTATCTGTTTTCACTAATAAAATGAATCAAATTCAAATTCAAATCAAATTCAAATTGGTTCTAAATTTTAATACCAATGTTTATCAGTGTTCATCATCAAACATTTGCACAAAAGATGGCCTTTTAACATGTGATTTGTCCGTTGATTAATAAACTTTTAAAGAAGTACTGCAATCAAATACTAATAGATACTCAGAGCGAAAAGTCTAACGAATTACTTTTTATGAACCTTTACAAATCTGTATTAAATTTAGAAAATCTGTAATCTGATTCAACGAACGCGAACGCAAAAATCTATACAATACAGATAAATCTGTATGAATGGCATCTCTGATTCTGCATTTTGTTTTAAGAAGGGCTAATGCCTAAATAGTAACAATCCTTTTGTTGTTTTTTTTAAGTTCTCCAAATGCAGAGTAAAATTTTAAATTTGAAACGAAAGGTAATAAAAACGATCCAAGAAATTTTAAACATCGAAATGATTCCTAACTGTTTTAAAAAATATCGTGTGTTGTGTCGTAGTTGGCATAAGGCCCTTTTAACTAAAATTCTGACATTTTGAACCTGAGAGTGTAATAGTGCAATATTTTGGTTTTGATTGCTGTCGCCATTGCTAATTTATGGGATGAATAAAGGATCAACGATAGGATGAATATAAAACCTTTGAGATAAAATTAGGAGCACAGTAGTGAACATATCAGAAGTGTTTTTAGCTGATTTTTTATTTATTATTTTAATTTCCAAGGAGTGCTCTGAGTGAAAACATCAGTTCTCTCTCTCTTGCTTGGTTTGAATGTAACTGGAGAACAAGGAAAACCTTTCACCCGCTCAGGGAATTATTCTTCAATCCGTCTCTCTGTCCGTGCAGAATTGATAGTTTGTTATGCCATTGCACGTCAACGAAGTTCAATCCAAATCGGAGCAAATCTATCCTGATGTTTTCACCATTTTTGCTACTAATTTCTGGATTTCTCCAATGGGAGCTTGTAATAATAGTTATTATGTTAATGATAGTAATATTAATAATAATAATAATAATAATAATAATAATAATAATAATAATAATAATAATAATAATAATAATAATAATAATAATAATAATAATAATAATAATAATAATAATAATAATAATAATAATAATAATAATAATAGTGATAAAAAATATGACAATAATTAAATTAAAAGTAGTGATAACAACAACAACACAGACTACAAGGCTTATGCGCTCACCTTCCGAGTTCCACGTGAGTTCGTTGATGGCCCTCTCTAACAGTTCATCGATCATTTTAATTTCATCCTTGATCAGTTCCAGCTCCACTTCCGTGCAGTTGCGTCTAATTTTGTTGTACCATTCGACCGTTTTCTCGAGATTCAGATTGTAGGATCGGTAAACGTCACTCTTGTCGGACAGCTCCAATCCTCGCTGCGGTATGTTGTCTTTCTCCATCAACCGAAGATAGTGTACTTCGCGCAAAATAGAGAACAAATGTGCGCTGAAGTTTAGTGAAAGCTCCGAACAATCCCGTTTCCTCACGATCAACGGTTTGTCTAGGTTTTCTTCGATGATTTCTTCTACCGTGGCCGCCCAGGCTTCAAAAATGGATTTTTCAAACTCTTTTAGTTTTCTGATCAGTTCTTCGAAGCGAAAAATAAGCTCCTGTCCCTCATCGGATTGGACGACGCTGAAAATAAATTGATACTACGAAGTACAACATGCGATAACTAACAACTTACGGATGCTGCAAAGTTTGAAACTGCTTGATCGGAGTAGTGATGCGGTTTGTCAATTGCAGAACCCAGCGCAGACTTGCTGTAACGGGAGGTGCACTGCGATCGACAAAAATATGACCGCTTTTGCGAAAATGTTCCATTTGCATATCGAAAATGTCTTCACATGTACTTAATTCGTCGTCAATCATGAATAGAATCTGTCGATACTTCCCCGTGAACTCTTCTCTGATTTTCGGGCGATCCAAAACAGTTCCAACTATGCTGATCAACTGCAATATTAATGCAAATATAACAGTTTAATTTGATCATGAAATTCAAAATGTACCTTGAAAACACTTTCCAAATTGTGACAATCATCGAATGCCTGGCATAGAATGGCAGCTAGCTTCAAATCTAGTTCCAGTATACGATCTTGGAACTTGACGAAATCCTCTTTGAACGTCGGATCATCAGGATCCAGCACATCATATGTTTTGGAAGCAAATACCGAGAAGCATTGGTTAAACTCCACCGATACTCCGGTTATGCGGGCACTCAGTGCCCGTCCTTTGAGTCCTCCGATTTCAACCTTCTCGAGTTTTAAAAACTCTATGACCGTATTGAAGAACCACTGTATGGTAAAGAGACGCTCGAGAAATGCATTAAATCGTTCGAATACAGCATTCGGGTGAAATGTCCAGTTGACTACCGGACGTTCTCGGAAGAACGGAGCAATGTTGTCCTTGTATTCATCGTATACGGTCCGGAAGTATTTGAGAATTTGGATCGAAAGTGATATGCGTTGCATTGCTTCATCGATGTCGGTGTGAAAGATGGACGATGGGTCGAGAAATCGTTTTGCCTATAGATAAGTTTAGAAAGAATTAGATGACGTAATTTATTTGAGCGTCGCAATTCAACTTGTTTAACAAATTCAAGAATTTTACAAGGTGAAATATTGAAGGGAATATAGTTGATTAATATTACCACCATTGTTGACATTGTTAAGTAAGTTCGGTGCATCTCACTGAAAACTGTTTTTTCGAGTCTCTACTTGAGGTTCCACTTGACAATGGCTCTATATTTTTCATTGGACATTAATCGGGTACCACCTGGATTCGTAGCACATCATTTATGACTTTTTTCATTAATGGTGGAATGACAACTTCGGTCAAAACAGAACAATTGTGCCGCTTGAGGAGAGCCAACAGACGTTCTTTCAGGTATTCCTGCATGTAAAGGCTATAGCCAGTAGAGATGGTCTGGTTTCGGGTAGTTGAACCCGCAATCCGAGCCGAACCCGTAGTTTTTCATTTTCAACGGGTACGGGATAAAAAATTTGGTCGGGTTTCGGAAGATTTTTCGGGTTCCTGTCAGATAGTATTTTAATTTTTTCATCGGGTACTGGTCGGGTTCGGGATTGAAAGAAAAATTAATCTCAGGCTCGGTTCGGGTACAGATAATAGTTTTTTAGTTTTCGATTGAGTACCGACCAACTCTGATAGCCAGGTGAGCGTGTGAAATCTGCCCCCTAAGAGGATTCATATTTTTATACCATCTTGAAAGAGATTGGACTGGAGACATTGTTTCAGGCCTATTGACTGAGATAGTGAGATTCGATTGATGTCCATTTTATTTATTTTTTAAATAAACTACGCCACCGAAAAATTTGAAAATAATCTGGGATGATTTTGGTATTATCGGGTTGGTTTACACTCGCGTTAAAGTTATTCGGTTTAATTTTCTTAAACGTAGATGACCTCAATGTTTGATTAACAATCAACTATGCATCTCCATTGAAGTTATATTGATAGGAAACGCATGGTGCAAAAACTACTAGAACCAAGCACCATGCTTCTATAGACTTTCCGTGCACGGATATGAGATTTCCTGGTTGGTGGTCCCCTTCTAACCTATTCTCCAACTTCATTCAAATTTAACATTTAAATATAAAATATAATTTATTATTATTTTTACGTTTCGTCTTTGACTCATCAGTGCAGCACAAAATTTGGCTAACTCCTAAATGACCAAACCTGCATCGGCCATAAATAGTCGAAAACACGTTTTCGTTCGGCACGTCAGAAAAGACATTGCACTCCATTGCAAAACAAAAAGTGTTCTGTAAATAGCAGAAACTTTACGTCTGCTTAGCGGTTCAAATTGAGCTGCCGAGTTTAGCACTAAGCAGTTCAATTTGAACTGCTCTGCACTGATGAGTCAAAGACGAAACGTAAAAATAATAAAAACGGTTATGTGCCCTAGCACAAAATTTTGTTAACCCCTAAATGATAATTTATTATAATATAATATAAAGAGATATAGTACAATACAATACAAAACCGTATAACATTATATAATATAATACAATACAATATACTATATTATAAAACAATAATATATGAACCAATAAGCTATGCTACTATATATATATGTATATATATATATATATATATATATATATATATATATATATATATATATATATATATATATATATATATATATATATATATATATATATATATATATATATATATATATATATATATATATATATGTATATATATATATATATATATATATATACACATAATCGTAAATGTCGCAGTGTCAGTGTCTCTTCTTTCGTCGCAGCACTACTGGAAATAGAATATGTCTCTTCTAATAACAATAACAATAATAATAGAAATATTAATAATAGTAATAATAATAAAACTAATTATATTAAAAATTATATATAACTTAATAAAAAATAATATATTTATGTTACACAAATAAATATAATCAAGTTTTATATAATATAATACAATGCAGCGTAAAACAAATAATGTAATAAAAAAGCAGAATGATATGTTGGAAATGATAAATATTGCCAAGTAGGATGGGCTTGAACTTATAAGCCATCGCGCACCCTCTCATTCTACTACTAACGCATAAGGCGAAAGCACCCAGTCGACGCCTTTCTATTGACCAAATGTCATCATAGACACACGGGGACACATGAGATAGGAACTTGTAATGACTTAGTTATCTCACTTTTGAGGACCATTTACGACCAGTGCGATAAAACTTCATTTCAATCGAATATTTTTTGGATGAAAATGAAATTTATGGCCGTTGACTGGCAGCTTATCTCTTTTCACTCATTTTACTTTTGTTGCTCGGTTTGTAGTGCCCAGTAGTCTGCCTTTTTCATTGTCTTCGCTGTCTTCACTCTGGGTAGTGAGCAAGTGAGAATGTATAGGCATAAACATCAACTCGATAACACACAACTTTCCCCGACCATAATGATGAATAGAGGGTGACGGTTCTGATTTGAGTTTTCAATTATCATCAGCAAGTTAAAATCGATAATTTCGACAGTTTGAAATGTATTGAGATGTCTTTAAAAATAATAAAAATTAAAACTGAAAGAGAGAACAATTAATTTATGTTTATTTTGTAATTGATATTTCAGGTTTACCTTTCATCAATTATCTTTAACCAGTTCGAATGTTCACATGAACCTTACTTGAAGGCCGCTCTCTCATTCAATTTTAAAAGATATTTTATTACGTCAAGAAATAAATTGACGGTGGTTAAAATGAGCTTCGGTAGAGAGAAAAATGAATGAAGGACGGGATGATGCCTAAACACTTCGAGCAATTGAGGAATTTTGGGCATTAACGAAGGCACATCTTAGGAAGCATGTCTCGGCAGCCGAAACCATTCAACAGTTCGAAAAAGATTGGAAAAAAGTGTCAATACTTTTTTTTTTTTCATAAATACGTTTATTTCTTAAGGCAGTTTACATAAGTTTTTCTTCGCCGTAGCATCACTTTTACATAATATTCTTATCCTAATTTAATTCTAACATAGTCACAACGTTTTGCATTTATTAAAACATATTCTCTTATTACTTAAATATCATCTTAGGTACTCGTCATTAATTATGATATCTACTCGGAAATATTATTTGAACCAAACGATTAACTTCTATAAATTATAAAATAAGCTGTTATTTTCAGACATTTTGTTAATAATTTCATAAACTGTTTCGAGTTTGTTTGTATCATTACATTATTTTTATTCTAATTTAGCTATTGGTTGAACTCATGGACGCAGCTGGGATCAGAACTAAGTTTTGAAAGGGGCCTTTATTAAATTGAAACTCCAGTTTTCTTTATGAAATGATAAATAAGTTTCATGTATGAAAGGTCACGACAAGCAAGAATGTCTCGAACTGGGATATTGGATAGTCTACCTTGGGTACGCAAAGAATTTATTAGTTGAGATCTGACATCACGATACTCCACGCATGTCCAAACGACATGATCAATATCTCGATAACCTTCGCCACAAGCACAATGATTAGTCTCGGAGAGCCCAATTCGAAGGAGATGTGCATCTAACGTGTAGTGATTGGACATGAGTCTGGACATCACACGAATGAAATCTCTACTCACATCCAGTCCCCTGAACCATGCCTTTGTCGATATTTTCGGAATAATTGAGTGCATCCACCGACCCAGATCATCTTTATCCCAAGAAGCTTGCCAGCTGGCAAGTGTTCTTTGGCGAGACGAGCTATAGAATTCGTTGAAAGCAATTGGTCTCTCATAAATTTCACCCTCAATAGCACCACGTTTGGCTAAAATATCGGCTCTTTCATTGCCAGGAATGGAGCAATGAGCCGGGACCCAGACTATAGTGATTAGATAATTATTGTTCAATATGTCGTTCAGGCACTGTTTTATTTTGCCCAGGAAAAACGGTTCAGTCTTGCCAGTCATGTTTGAGCGAATGGCTTCAATTGCACTCAGACTATCTGTGAAGAGGAAATAATGGTTTGGAATTAATGTGACGATTACACTCAAACTATAATGAACTGCTGCTAGCTCTGCTATATAAACAGATGCAGGTTCTTGAAGCCTAAATGAGGCCGAAACATTATTGTTGAACATACCAAACCCTGTCGCTTCTTCAATTCGCGATCCGTCCGTGTAAAACATTTTCTCAGAGTCAATATGCCTGAACTTACTTGAAAATATTTTTGGGATTTCCGTCGAACGTAGATGATCCGGGATTCCACGCACTTCGCGCTGCATGGATGTATCGAAAAATAAAGTTGAGTCAGGGACATTTAGGAGGCTGACACGGATAGGAATATATCTTGAAGGGTTGATTTCCTGTGACATATGGTTAAAATATACTGTCATGAATTTTGTTTGAGATCGAAGCTCGACTAGTCGTTCGAAATTATTAATTACCATGGGATTCAGCACCTCACATCTTATTAGCAGGCGTGATGAAAGCTCCCAAAATCGATCTTTTAATGGAAGAACTCCCGCCAGAACTTCAAGACTCATTGTATGTGTCGAATGCATGCACCCTAAAGCAATTCGCAAACAACGATACTGAATTCGCTCCAGTTTGATAATATGAGAGTTTGCAGCGGAACGAAAGCAAACGCATCCATATTCCATCACTGAAAGTATCGTTGTCTGATACAATTTTATTAGATCTTCCGGATGAGCACCCCACCAAGATCCTGTTATTGTTCGAAGAAAATTTACTCTTTGTTGGCATTTTGTTATCAGAAACCTAATGTGTCCTCTCCACGTGCATTTGGAATCGAACCACACCCCGAGGTATTTAAAAGTTATAACCTGTTGGATCATTCTTCCCATCATATGGAGCTGAAGCTGCGCGGGATCATGCTTTCTTGAAAAGACGACTAACTCTGTTTTCTCCGCAGAGAATTCGATACCAAGATGAACAGCCCAATCGGACAAGTTATCTAAGGTATCTTGCAATGGTTTATGCAGATCAATAGCTTTGGGTCCAGTAACTGAAACCACGCCATCATCTGCCAATTGTCTTAGTGTACATGGGGTTACTAGACAGCTGTCAATGTCATTTACGTAAAAATTATAGAGGAGCGGACTGAGGCATGAGCCTTGCGGGAGACCCATGTAACTATTTCTGAGTGTTGCCAAATCGCCATGTGAAAAATGCATGTGTTTCTCTGACAAAAGGTTGTGCAAATAATTATTTATAACCGCTGGGAGTCCATTTTGGTGAAGCTTGTCTGAAAGAACATCAATGGAAACTGAATCAAATGCTCCTTTAATGTCTAAAAATACAGATGCCATTTGTTGCTTTTGAGCGAAGGCAATTTGGATGTCAGACGAAAGTAATGCAAGGCAATCATTCGTCCCTTTATTTCTACGGAAGCCAAACTGAGTATCTGACAACAAACCGTTCGTCTCGACCCAAGTGTCGAGACGTCGTAGAATAATTTTTTCGAACAATTTTCTGATGCAGGACAACATCGCAATGGGTCTATATGAGTTGTGATTGGAAGCTGGTTTCCCCGGTTTTTGAATGGCGATAACTTTCACTTGTCTCCATAAAGTGTCAATACTTGTCTGTACGGAATTTGATGAGGAACGTTCGCAAGAAGGTGCGCCAGCTAGTCTACAATGGCTAAGTAGCAAATGTTGAGAATAATATTCTGTTGTTGTAGTCTAATATTATCAGTATATCGAATAAAATTTGAATATCTAACACTTGTGAATTATTTACAGCGAAATCAAAGTGCGTCCATACTTTCTGGGACAGTATTTACATAGTACTTTAAACCTAATACATTTCGAATATCATATTAGTATGATGGTATTCATTAGTTAGTCTAAACACTGTTTTTATCAAGCGATTTGCTATTAAAAATTACATTAAATAAAATACATTTATTTTGTACATGATCTTATAACTATTTAGGTTTGTTTGTATCAGTTCATCACTTTTATTCAATATCATATAGTTGGCTATTGGTTGAACTCATGGAAGAGAAAACAGTCTAACATGAAATAAAATTTAAATACTCCAATGGACCTAATGAAATGATAAAAATGTTTCATGTAAGGAAGTTCACGACAAGCAAGAATGTCGCGAACTGGGATATTAGATAGTCCACCTTGAGTACGCAAGGAATTTATTAGTTGAGATCTGACATCACGATACTCCACGCATGTCCAAATGACATGATCAATATCGCGATAACCTTCGCCACAAGCACAATGATTAGTTTCGGATAGTCCAATTCGAAGGAGATGTGCATCTAACGTGTAGTAATTGGACATGAGTCTGGACATCACACGAATGAAGTCTCTACTCACATCCAGTCCCCTTAACCATGCCTTTGTCGATATTTTAGGAATAATTGAATGCATCCACCGACCCAGATCATCTTTATCCCAAGAAGCTTGCCAGCTGGCAAGTGTTCTTTGACGAGACGCGCTATAGAATTCGTTGAAAGCAATCGGTCTCTCATTAATTTCACCCTTAATAGCACCACACATTCGATTTGAATTGAATTGAAATTGAAGTTTTACAGCATTGTTAAAGACCACGAGATCCAGTTGTTACCGAAAGACTCATAAGGGAATGAGATTAATTTAAAATTTACAATTCGATTGCGAAAAATACCTCAACAACAAATAGTGCTTTGGTAGTCAAGGAAGATTATACATCGCAAGTAACAGCAAGTCACAACTATTCACAATCATAATCTCTCCTCTTCGTTCGTTGGGTTGGGAGCAGACAGTTATTACAGAGGTACAAAGATTTATTTTATTTTTTTGCATCTGAGTGTTTTAACTTTTCTATAAACTGATATCTACCATATCTATGTTGCATGATAGGTCAATAATTTATTTTATGGTGTGAGCAATTGAGTTTATTTGAATCTTTACACAAAAGAGAAAAAAAGCCGTGCTGTTGTTTGCTGTAATGAAACTGATGAGTTTTTAAAAATTAGCGATCTTCAATTTCGGAACCGTAAAAACAGTAATAATAATGGATAGATGACTAATCCCTGAATCGCAAACAAAAAACTAACTTTGTAATTCACCGCAATAGATCCGTACCTGTTGTATAATCAAGTTGCAAATTTGCCTCAGCAGTACTGTAGGGTGATATAGGAATAGGCGTCAAGATGCAACAGAGCAATCAGAACAACAAAACAGAACTAGACTTACCAATCAATTTGGCCGAGTGACAGTAATACAGAGAGTTAGACCAAATTAGACATACCACGTGCATCAGAGGCTTTAGCAATACTCTACACTCTACAATACATATATATATATATATATATATATATATATATATATATATATATATATATATATATATATATATATATATATATATATATATATATATATATATATATATATATATATATATATATATATATATATATATATATATATATATATATATATATATATATATATATATATATATATATATATATATATATATATATATATATATACATAATCGTAAATGTCGCAGTGTCAGTGTCTCTTCTTTCGTCGCAGCACTACTGGAAATAGAATATGTCTCTTCTAATAACAATAACAATAATAATAGAAATATTAATAATAGTAATAATAATAAAACGAATTATATTAAAAATTATATATAACTTAATAAAAAATAATATATTTATGTTACACAAATAAATATAATGAAGTTTTATATAATATAATACAATGCAGCGTAAAACAAATAATGTAATAAAAAAGCAGAATGATATGTTGGAAATGATAAATATTGCCAAGTAGGATGGGCTTGAACTTATAAGCCATCGCGCACCCTCTCATTCTACTACTAACGCATAAGGCGAAAGCACCCAGTCGACGCCTTTCTATTGACCAAATGTCATCATAGACACACGGGGACACATGAGATAGGAACTTGTAATGACTTAGTTATCTCACTTTTGAGGACCATTTACGACCAGTGCGATAAAACTTCATTTCAATCGAATATTTTTTGGATGAAAATGAAATTTATGGCCGTTGACTGGCAGCTTATCTCTTTTCACTCATTTTACTTTTGTTGCTCGGTTTGTAGTGCCCAGTAGTCTGCCTTTTTCATTGTCTTCGCTGTCTTCACTCTGGGTAGTGAGCAAGTGAGAATGTATAGGCATAAACATCAACTCGATAACACAAAACTTTCCCCGACCATAATGATGAATAGAGGGTGACGGTTCTGATTTGAGTTTTCAATTATCATCAGCAAGTTAAAATCGATAATTTCGACAGTTTGAAATGTATTGAGATGTCTTTAAAAATAATAAAAATTAAAACTGAAAGAGAGAACAATTAATTTATGTTTATTTTGTAATTGATATTTCAGGTTTACCTTTCATCAATTATCTTTAACCAGTTCGAATGTTCACATGAACCTTACTTGAAGGCCGCTCTCTCATTCAATTTTAAAAGATATTTTATTACGTCAAGAAATAAATTGACGGTGGTTAAACTGAGCTTCGGTAGAGAGAAAAATGAATGAAGGACGGGATGATGCCTAAACACTTCGAGCAATTGAGGAATTTTGGGCATTAACGAAGGCACATCTTAGGAAGCATGTCTCGGCAGCCGAAACCATTCAACAGTTCGAAAAAGATTGGAAAAAAGTGTCAATACTTGTCTGTACGGAATTTGATGAGGAACGTTCGCAAGAAGGTGCGCCAGCTAGTCTACAATGGCTAAGTAGCAAATGTTGAGAATAATATTCTGTTGTTGTAGTCTAATATTATCAGTATATCGAATAAAATTTGAATATCTAACACTTGTGAATTATTTACAGCGAAATCAAAGTGCGTCCATACTTTCTGGGACAGTATTTACATAGTACTTTAAACCTAATACATTTCGAATATCATATTAGTATGATGGTATTCATTAGTTAGTCTAAATACTGTTTTTATCAAGCGATTTGCTATTAAAAATTACATTAAATAAAATACATTTATTTTGTACATGATCTTATAACTATTTAGGTTTGTTTGTATCAGTTCATCACTTTTATTCAATATCATATAGTTGGCTATTGGTTGAACTCATGGAAGAGAAAACAGTCTAACATGAAATAAAATTTAAATGGGAACTCCAATGGACCTAATGAAATGATAAAAATGTTTCATGTAAGGAAGTTCACGACAAGCAAGAATGTCGCGAACTGGGATATTAGATAGTCCACCTTGAGTACGCAAGGAATTTATTAGTTGAGATCTGACATCACGATACTCCACGCATGTCCAAATGACATGATCAATATCGCGATAACCTTCGCCACAAGCACAATGATTAGTTTCGGATAGTCCAATTCGAAGGAGATGTGCATCTAACGTGTAGTAATTGGACATGAGTCTGGACATCACACGAATGAAGTCTCTACTCACATCCAGTCCCCTTAACCATGCCTTTGTCGATATTTTAGGAATAATTGAATGCATCCACCGACCCAGATCATCTTTATCCCAAGAAGCTTGCCAGCTGGCAAGTGTTCTTTGACGAGACGCGCTATAGAATTCGTTGAAAGCAATCGGTCTCTCATTAATTTCACCCTTAATAGCACCACACATTCGATTTGAATTGAATTGAAATTGAAGTTTTACAGCATTGTTAAAGACCACGAGATCCAGTTGTTACCGAAAGACTCATAAGGGAATGAGATTAATTTAAAATTTACAATTCGATTGCGAAAAATACCTCAACAACAAATAGTGCTTTGGTAGTCAAGGAAGATTATACATCGCAAGTAACAGCAAGTCACAACTATTCACAATCATAATCTCTCCTCTTCGTTCGTTGGGTTGGGAGCAGACAGTTATTACAGAGGTACAAAGATTTATTTTATTTTTTTGCATCTGAGTGTTTTAACTTTTCTATAAACTGATATCTACCATATCTATGTTGCATGATAGGTCAATAATTTATTTTATGGTGTGAGCAATTGAGTTTATTTGAATCTTTACAAAAAAGAGAAAAAAAGCCGTGCTGTTGTTTGCTGTAATGAAACTGATGAGTTTTTAAAAATTAGCGATCTTCAATTTCGGAACCGTAAAAACAGTAATAATAATGGATAGATGACTAATCCCTGAATCGCAAACAAAAAACTAACTTTGTAATTCACCGCAATAGATCCGTACCTGTTGTATAATCAAGTTGCAAATTTGCCTCAGCAGTACTGTAGGGTGATATAGGAATAGGCGTCAAGATGCAACAGAGCAATCAGAACAACAAAACAGAACTAGACTTACCAATCAATTTGGCCGAGTGACAGTAATACAGAGAGTTAGACCAAATTAGACATACCACGTGCATCAGAGGCTTTAGCAATACTCTACACTCGGAAAATTCGGTGTCCTCCAGTTGCTGGAAGTGTCGCGTGAGAGGGTTCAGATAAAGTGTAATATCACGTGCTTCGGCCAGTGCTGAAAAAAAATTTATGGAATTTTGTATTCTCTAAAGAAACTTATTTTGCCGAACAACCATTACTTACCGGTGACAACATTTTTAAACAGTGTTTTAAAACAAGGATAATATGCGCTATCGGTGAATTCCAAAATCAATGCCATACTTCGAATTCGTTCGTGGCGTAGCTGTTCGTAGATGTAGGTGAGATTTTTTAGCCTGTTGTTCCAAAAATTGATTTCTGTGGACAGAGTAAAACGTAACCCAACTGATCATCTGTTGCTTACATTTGAAGTAACGTATATTTTTTTTACCAACAGACGGTACTGGGTTCTGTCCACCGTTGAAGGCGTTTCCACTGGACTCGAGCATTACGTCGTTCACCTGGGTGGCCCACTTGATGACGACACCTTCGATCGCACTCTTGAGGTAGAGATTGATTGAACATTCCGCATTGACAACTAGTTCTTTTGCGGTTTGCACACATTTATCAACTCCGACGGGCATTGGTAGAACAGTTTGTCCACTAACTTGACCCTGGACTTGATAGACGGTGCTTTTGAGGCTGTGAACCTGCTTTTGTACGTCTTGTGCAACCATTTCCGGCCACCCTTGGTGGTTGTCGGAGTTCGATAACAATGGAACGAAAATCTCATCTACGAGGCACGACAGCTGATCGATGGTGCGTGTTGCTAAATCTCCTACAACTAAACAATCCTTGCAGCCCTCGCGGGGAACTTCTACTGTGTTCTTTTTAACGAAGTAAACTCCTGGATGGGTAATAATAAAAAAATTAAAAATCATTTTCAATAAGGACTAACGAAATTATACTATCGGTTAAATTTACCTTTATTTTTTAACTGTGCCATCGGAAAACTGACAAGCGGAATCAACTGTGCAGATGGTGTGAGTATAATAATCAATACTAATGAAGTTTGATTATCAAAAAACTCCTTCAAAACTGTTTTGTGCTCTTCGCTGCAAATTAAAGAAAAAGAACAAAAATCATTTCAGTTTGGATTGCTTTAGACAGAATAATGTAATAAAGGCAGTCAGAAAGCTATGAATTACAGCTATAGTAAAAGACTTAGGAGTTTGCTTCTTACAGTGTGACTAAACGGTGCCATTTTTCCGGTTTCAGCTTAAGCGTTTTCTGCACAAACGAACCGAGAAATTCGAATCGAGGATCCGAGTTACTGCTTCCACTGGCTCCATCCATTCTCTTTCAGTATAGCGTGCAGTACGAATAAATAGAATAATTTATTGGGTGCTGTTATCCTGGTATGTGAAAGCTCTGGATCTGCTGGAATGATACAAGGAAATGATGGCGTTCATTGGTAAAATGAGGCGGATCAGATTTGCTGCTTCTCCAGATGCTCGACCTAGAAAAGGGTTAGGAAATAAGTTATTCTCTTTCCCATATTGTCGTGTCAAGCTTGAAAACAAAAAGTACAAATTAAGAAAACTCGGGTATCTTAGAAGGAATTTCTAAGTGCTTGGACTATGCATCCTGTGCTGATTGTAGGTTCCAAGTGCGTTCGCTTCTCTCGGATAATTATTATTCAATTGACTCAAGGGTGTAATGTAGGGGTAGATAGAACTAAACGCATCTCGGGGAATAACGCATCTTATGTTTTTCTCGAAAGCTACCCTCTGAAAAACCCCATTTTCACAAACTTAGGCTCAAATGAAAGTACTTATGGTCCCATAGGTTGCTATCGAATTGTTTACAAACCATTCGGTATATACATATTCGTTGCTAATCTTCACAATATATTTTTGCATCGTTTCCTGTCATACGGTTTTTGCAAAGTATATATAAACCGAAAGTCGCCATCTTATGAAATGATTTCAACCATCGTTTTTCTACATCTTTTCATCAATCCCGTTCCGAAAATACACATTTTGTTACGGGTTTTGGAAAATATCGAACCGGAAGTCGTCATTTTGAATTTTGAAACGACTTCAACCATCGTTTTCCGACATCTGCTCATCAATCCCTAATTCGAAAAAATCAATTTTGGTACGGATCTTTGAAGTACACCGAAAGTCGCCATCTTGGATTTTGAAATGACATCGTTTTTCTGCATCTATTAATTAATCCCATTCCGAAAATATTTATTTTGTTACGGGTTTTTGCAAAATATTGATGAACCGGAGGTCGCTATTTTGAATATTGAAACGGTTTCAACGATCCTTTTTCGACATCTACACAGATCAAAAAAGTGTTGTGATTTTACACCTTATAAAATGCACATAAATGGAGCGTCGTATTTCACACTAATTTATATTCAAGAACATGTGTGAAATTGTGTGATTTAAAAATTACAGGGCTTAAAATTGAATGAAATAAAAAACAAAAGGCCATTACCAACAGCGCGACTTAAACCGAGAAACAGAAGATCACAAAGCACGTTAGTTAATTGACTGAGTCACAGAAGCACTTATGTATCTGCATGATGAGTGATTGATACTTATAAATCCATACAGCGGCAATTGCAAATAACACTCGGATCCTGTAAAATTCTGTACGAATGGAATATTGCGTCATTTGACAAGTTAAGTAGTTATAAATTGTATCGTTTGTAGAATTATGTCACCTGTAAAATTCATAATTTTTTTCTGTGTACTCATCAATCCCATTTCGAAAATATCGATTTTGTTACGGATTTTGAAAGGTATCTATGAACCGAAAGTCGCCATCGTGGATTTTGAAATGACTTCAACCCTCGCTTTCGACATCTACTCATCAATCCCAGAGTTTAAAGATTTATCGATGAACTGGAAGTCGCCATTTTGAAATGTGAAACGATTACAACCATCGCTTTTTTATATACACTCATCAATCTCGCTCCTATAACACCCTTTTCTCACGGTTTTTGGGAAATATCCATGAACCAGAAGTCACCATCTTGGATATTGATGTGATTAAGCACATTGTTTCCCGGTATATAGGGTAAGATGAGGTAAAACGACACTCAAGGTAAAATGCACCTTTTTGCTTTCCTCAGAATTTACCAATTTTTTTCACTGAAATTTTAATGAAACCGAAAGTCCGTCATGGCAATAGATTACTATAAAATTTTGGTAGGGATGGTTCAATCGTGCCTGGAAAATAACAATTATTATGTCTCTGTTATATGTAATTTTTGATGTTCGTTCCATGGTAATTTTCTAGAGTGAGGAAGACGATTTTAATTAAGTCACCAGTGAACATCTTTGCCAATGCTTCGTTTTTCTAAAATTAGTTCTAATAAAGACGATGTATTTGAAACTATATGCAAAATCGTCAATGTTATCGTTTCATGTTTTCGGGGGCAGAATGACCCGAATTGTATGGAGTAAAATGCTGAAGAATTCACTTACAAAGATTATGCATAGGTTATTAATTTAATGAATAATACTGAACAACCTTACATATGGCAAATTTTTCGCCCACGAAAAGGCTAAAACTTTTTTTAAATAAGAAGAAGTAGCTTTATGAGGTTGCCATTTGCCCCAATTTTCTCATGAGTTTTGCTCCGTTGTTTTGATGGATGTTCACCCGTTGTTTAAGATCATCTTGCCTCTATGCTCAGAAAATTGTAAATTCGCGTAATATAAAATGTATATTTTCATGTTTTCCACGATCGTGTGTCATGCCCCGCATATATTTCAGTGAACAATTTTCAACGGTTTTGAAAATACGATAATTTATGTATTTTTCAATACATTCAGAGAGCATTTGTTCGTTATTATGAGAAACAATGGTGACGGTGGGTAGTCATGCATGTGGCTCTCACGTGATATTCTCTGGATATGGAAACATTTGCTAAGGGGGTGCGTTTTACCCCATTTACCACTTTTGATCATTTTCGTTCAAATAATATCCATTACATTATATTGATGATGATGATGGTGGTCCCACCTCATACCCCTACAAAGGTGTGAGCAGAACGAGTTATCTAAATGCTAATTAATATTTGTGCACATACCTTAACCAGTAAACAAAAGAAAACGATCTGATTAATCTAGCAGGTATAGGTTCTTCTTCAAAAGAACGGTTGACCACAAAATAACATTCAAATATTTCGGATTTATTATCCAGGGTTAATCAAGAAAATTTTCTACCCGGGAAGATCCTTGATCACATCGGGAATCGAACCCGATATCTTAACCAGTATCAGACAGTAATTCACCTGGCCTTTCCCGCCGGATCAGTTCATCGTTACACACATCAGTTACGATGGAGTAACGAGACTGCGTATGAGCAGAGCCAAGCCCAATTCTATCAACAACTGTCGATCCCAATTAGTTTCCCGAATCTATTCCTTAAATTATTAATCAAACCTTGCGATCAAGGTCAAGAGCAAACTTAACACACTGAATGCTAAGGTTCTTTGGCCAGTCCTGATCGCTTTCCAAATAGTCACTACCTGCTTCGCACGCGTTTGTAGACTGCTCATTATTTTTAACTTAATACGTCTCACAATAATATATAGAAACAAAAAGAAAATACAATCTTCGTAATCCGTAAAAAAAAAAATCTAAAAAAATTTAACTAACAAAATCTAAAACTATATATTTGCTTACGAAGCGGACTTTATGTGTGAAATACATAACTTTTTGAACTCTACCAATGTCGCTGCGCGTTTGATTTCTCTTGGCATCTAATTGAAAAAACTTGGTCCCCTGTACAATAATGAGTTTTGCGATCTGGCTAACAGAAAGCTTGGTGTTCTAGCATCAGATGCGTTTCTAGTATTATACCTATGCAAATCAGTTCCTCTTTCAATTCGATCACACAAATATCGAGGTTACATACCATTTAATATCTTGAAAATAAATACCATGGTTAAGTAATAAATTCTCTGTTTCACTGAAAGCCATCATCATTAATCATTATACATAATAATAAAGTTCGAAACGACTTGAATAACTGTTTCCTATGCTGGAAGGTTGTCATTTTCTGTGCCTTTTTGGTGAGCCTTATCCTGTTATAGATTGACTGCTTCAAAACACCCGTTCGAGATATTAGGTTTTACACGAAAATGACATAATTTCACAAAATTCGCTGAATGAACGTGTCATCTTGCGTACCAATATAATAGCAATAAAAAATGTAAAAAGAGGATAATCAAATTGCAGAATCCAATCAGCGTGGTCACCACGAGATAGCGTGATGGTGATTATTTTGGTATATCCCATGTATTTAGCATATTTTCGGACGACTTTTTCTATTTACTTGAGTTTAAACGAAAGCAGATGGTAAAACCTTACAACTATGAGTAAAAAAAGATTATTCACGTGTTGTCATCAAACATAAGATTAAACATGAGTAAAAAACGAATAAGATTAACTTTGATCATAATTTAACAGTTAATCACTAAACTCACGATTTCTTCATAAATATTCATCAAACATACCACGAAAAGTTACTGAGTCATTAATTAACATGTTTTGCCTTTCTCATAAGGAAAGGTTATGCAATCACTGTGAAAACCGACTTTTGAACCGAGGCCCGGAGGGCCGAGTTTCATATACCATTCGACTCAGTTCGTCGAGTACGCACAATGTCAGTGTGTGTATATGTATGTATGTTACATTTTTTGCACTCACTTTTATCGGAGATGGCTGAACCGATTTTCATGAACTTAAATTTAAATGAAAGGTCTTGTAACCCTACACAAAGTTCCTGAATTTCATTCGAATCCGACTTCCGGTTCCGGAATTACAGAGTGATATGCGGAAAAAAATGGTGAAGACGGTACGACCACTTTTTTGTAATTTATTGAAAGATGGAATATGTTCCTTCGAAACGTCGGCTTTTAACGAAAAATAAATATTTTGTAAAGCAACACTTGACCAAAAAGCCATCTTTCAATAAAAAAAGGAAAATAAGTGCACTTACTTTTTCTCAGAGACGGCTGAATCGATTCTTCCAAACTTAGATTCAAATGAAAGGTACAATTGGCCTAAACAAAGATCCTGGATTTCATTTTAATCCAACTTCCGGTTCCGGAGTTACAGTGTGATTAGTGAAAAAAATCTACAAACTTAGATTCAAATGAAATTTCAACAAACTTAGATTCAAATGAAAGGTATCATGAATCCATAGAATACTGCCAAATTTCATCCGATCTCAATTTCCGGTTTCGGAATTATATGGTGAAGTGTGTCAAAATTGGATAGACTTGAAGCGGCAAAAACAAAACACGTAAAAATATTTCTTAACTTTCCAGACTGTAGCCATTGTCAATAGACAACCAAACAACTCGATTCCGACTATGCTGGCTCTCGGTTTCTGATTTCGGAAGCACCGGAAATAAAAAGTAAAATAATTTCTAAACTTGCCTCAAAACAAACTATTCCAATCGGTAGTCATTGTCAGTAGATGGCCAAACAATAATTTAGCTTTCCTTGTTCTTGTGTTTTTGATGAATGACCGAAGATTGTAGCCATAGACTCAAAAATGGATCCCAATCACTTTTCTCGAACCAACCGGTTCCCAGATTCCGGTTTCGGAAGTACCTTTTTTCGTTTCCTCGGAGATGGCCTAACCGACCTGTGTACTGCTTCACTCTGTAGGTTATATTAGCTTTTTAAGAATCAAAGAAATTTTTAGTTATTTTGAAGAACACCGCACCTGTATATATGAGAATATCTGAGATATGAGAAAGGCATCATTTCGCCATTAGGTGAATTAAAATAGGTTTTTTTACCAAATTTTTACATGATTTTTTTTGTTAGTGTTCGATTCATGAGAAAAAGATAAAAAATTGCATTTTTTTCAAATCATCAAGCAGAATCTGAAAATTAACACCATTGCTTAGCTGTACGGAAAACCCTTCAATAAAAAATTACGATCCCGCAATTTTTTATTTTTGCAGTTGTTGTTTTAACTAATAATTAGTTGATTCAACCAATTTGCTATTTGATTTGCATATGTTGAAGTAGTTGAAAAATATGTTGTTTTTAATGCTGTCTAATGTCAAAAACAGCACAAAGCAAAACAAAAATCGCAATGGAAAATCAACCATTACTTTAGTTGAAATTCAAACGCGTTTCTTAAACATTTTCATGCAAACGAAATTCTCTTATTATACGTTTGTAAAACTCGTGAAGAGTAACTTTTGAATGATAGTAAATTCATATTTATCATAACACTAATTGTCAGAATATTAATGTGATGATAAATTATCTACATCTTTACTGCTCTGGTGTTACAAGAAGAAACGATTGATATATAGTAGTGCTTTGCACAGAACTGATAGCCGTTAGAGATATTGCAATTAACAAAACGTGTTTAACCAAAACTAGAACCCAGTGATTTGCATGCGTTTGAATTTTGGTCTTAAAATTAACTTGATTCTCCATCGTGAAATGCATGTTAATGAATGAGCATCATGTTATCTTCAAGTCATGTACAAAAATTGTATGAACAAAGTG
Source organism: Malaya genurostris (assembly GCF_030247185.1). Classification (NCBI taxonomy): domain Eukaryota; kingdom Metazoa; phylum Arthropoda; class Insecta; order Diptera; family Culicidae; genus Malaya; species Malaya genurostris. The sequence continues at coordinate 94,221,901 of NC_080572.1, read as the reverse complement.
ATTAAATTGAAAATGTTTAATATTCATTCATCTAATCAGTGCATTCGGTTCGACTTTTTGCTCGTAAGTGATATAGTGGTCACAATTAGAAAGTTTCGTTGACACCAGCGTTACTAAAAGACAGTATATTAATCGAATATTCTGTTGATCGAAAAACAAAAATGACAGTTTAGAAAAAACAACAATCGATTAGTTGTACCAAATTTTAACCAATCAAATTCAGAAAAACAACTAATATTTTGGTTGTTTCACGAACAACAATCACTGGCTGGATTCTTCAATGGCATAAAATAATTTACTTGACCTGACTATGTCTACATTCAGTGTACTTCGTTCAACAAAAAAAGAGTTATTTTAGTCCACGTAGTATTTAAATGGTGCACGGAACGACCGAAATTAGTTCTGCGCCTAAGTCGTATTACTGTTTTTGAATTAGTTGATTTTAACAACAAAATTTCCAAAATAACCATAAAATTAATTGAAATTGAGAATTTACTTTACTGAAAAAACTCTTATTTTTAGAGAATGTGTTCAGTTGGCGAATATCCTGGACACAAACTAGCACTATTTCAATCCAACACGAAATTCTCATTGACAACTAATTTTGTTGTTAAAATCAGAAAATTTGTTTCTATTTATCTATCATCATCATTACTGAAGGCAGCATAAAGAAAACAAAAATGAAATGGGTTTTATTAACAAGTTTATTAGCCAAAAACTCATGCGAAGTGTCAAAGCAAAACAATCCATTAAAATGCAAAAAAGGACAGTTTTGTTGAAACTGCTTGCAAATTGTTTAGATGTTTTTCGCATGTGTTACGATATATCCATATATAAATTTCTAAACCGATTTGTAAATATGACGTAAACTCTTAGTGGAAAGTGTATTTATTCAGAATTTGTGCGCATTTGAAGCGATTGTTCGTAATAATGTTTTTACGCGGAACAGTGAAATTAGTTTCGAATGTTGCACTCTAATTGTATATGTCAAATGATGTTTTTTGTATCTTCAAACCTTCCGGGCTACGCCGTCCGGTGTATTACTTGTATTCGGTTTTTGTTTTCCGAGTGCTCAAAGTTTTCAGTGAGAGAGTCGATTTCGCGAAGTCGAATGAAGAAAACAGCGATTTAGGAGAAAAATTTTCAAAAAGAAGTTTATGTTTCGTTTATATCTTTTTCTCCAATACAACATCGTATTTATACCTGCCAATATAGAAAAGACAACCGCGACTGAATTTTTTTTCGGTAGTAGTGTGCCATCTAGTGGCTTGTAGTCATTACGGTGTTAACATTTTCTCGGTGACAGAGCGCCATATAGCTGCAAATTGCAGAAGCCAATTCAACCATTCACGTTGATTGAAAACAACGGTTTATTTCTCTAATTCAACTAAAAAAAATAGTTGAATGAAAACAAAGTGTGCCTTAGCTAAGAAATGACAGCACGTTTAATTGGTGAATTCAACTAAAAAAATAGTCATTTTAACAAGTATTTTATTATTATTAACGGAATTAGAATTAAAAAATCTAAATTGGCAAAAGTAAGATATTTTTAGTTGTCTCAAAAAATAACTAACTAAAATCAGAAAATCAACTAATTTTTTCGCCAAAATGCTGATTTCGGTCTTTCCGTGTGCCTATCTCCTACGTAGGTTGTTACTTATGTATTTAGCCTTGGCAACACTAAATGTTGCCCGGTGGATTTGACGTTTCCATAATAAAGTTTGACATTTTTAACCACTACTATCTTCAGAACATTCCGTCAGTTGAGCGCTATTTGTATTGTTTTTTGTGAGTTGAAAAATTTACCAAAAATGGAATTGAATTGTGAACATTTCAGTGCAATGATTTCTCGTGAAGTAAGGAAAACAAACACAAGACGCAAAATCATTCATCACGATAATTCAAGCTCTCACACATTGGCTCAATCAACCGAATGATAGAGCACCTAAAACGTCGATTTGATGGGCCAAATGCCGTATAGTCCTAACCTAATGATTCTGTACACTAAGAATCGGCTGCGAAGTCTGTTGAAATAGGACTTTGCTTTATACTTGTTACTTTCATGGCAAACTACCAGAACAAATTCCAAATAACAAAATTAGTTACGCTAGAAAAAGAAACCTATAGTCGTTTCCGTAAGTTTCTCCAAAACGGGACATGTATTGATTACGCGCAGTTCGTTGATGCGATTTGAATGAATTTAATTTTAAACTACATTAACGCTACTTGTTATGAAACTTAATCCACTTATTCTGTGGTTCATTGTCTGGATTGAAACATCTACTAGTGACTACCTTCTGTGTGCTTTTATGCAAGGCTCAAATGACAATCGCTTAAAGAATATAACAGTAATATACAGGATTATGAGAAAGCGTTACACAAATAGTTGAATTAAAGCTGGTTTCTTATCGTTGTAGCTCGCCTTTTTTTCTTTTGGAGACAAACTTTATGTTTTGTGCTGAAGTCGCAAATTGAGGTTGAGATAATTGGCTTCCATTACACTGAATTCGACCTGTGATTAAGAGATTCGCATCAATTAACTGTACGGAAAAAGAACTAAACATCATGTTTAAGTTTATACAGTTATGGGTTTTGGTATTTGTCATCCTGAAAATAGGGAACAACATCTTTTGTTTTGCGATTGTCGTATTGCTTTTACTAACGTAAAGATGTCCAGCCTTTCGGATCATGATTGAATTTAACTTTTTACTTTGAACTTTACTCAACGGTATTCGTAGATATTTAGGTAAATAAGTGTAATTACTTGACTTGAATATAAATGAGGAATACACAAAAATATTAAAACTACTCTAGAAACAGTTTAATTTAATTACTGTGAAAGTTCACTGCATTGCGAAGCAATTTGCAAAGCATTTGTAGGTGAAACAAATCTGACATAACACAGCCCATTTTCTCGTTCATCTCGCTCAATTTCACATATTTAAGGACATGTTCGACAATTAATCAATTCGGTCGATGCACACATAGTCTCATTTTTAAATATTTTATTTAAAATCGATTTTAATCTTACGATTGTCGTTCGACGGGGGCCACATAGTCGCGGTTTAGTTTAGAGTTATTGATTAGCATTCCACAACTCTAAAATGTGTGATCATAACGTGCTGTAACGTCGAAAATTACACCACACCACTTTTTCAATAAAGTTCGCACTATCTATGGTAGATGGCGCAGTGTTATACGGAAGTTACCGACGACTCGCCGCTTTGCCCCGATACCCACTTTGCCACGAATTCCCTTATACATTGATTGAAATCTATTTAAAATTATTTTTTTGTATCATTCATTTAACCCCAGATTTATACTAAACTCCAATGTATTCACAAACCTCTCTTTTGATACAGTTTTGTTACAAACCCTTTTGCCTCGTCACCCCTCCTATGATAAATTTTAAGTTTAGTCAATTTTACTATGAAATCTTTAATTTTCGGAAAACAAAGTATCTGCATTATGTAAAAATTTTAGTTTGTGAAAATCGGTTGAGAAAGTTCCGAGAAAATTGAGTTCGCATTTTCTCATTGACTTGCACATATTACCTTGTAATTCCGAAACTAGAAATCGGATAAAGATGAAATCCAATAACAATCTGTTCAGCCATATCTGAGAAAATCCAGTGACCATACTTGTCACATACACACACAGACATTTTGTGATCTCGATGAACTGAGTCGAATGGTATACGACACTCGGCCATTCGGGTCTCGGCTAAAAAGTCGGTTTTCACAGTAATTGCATAGCCTTTCTATATGACAGAGGCAAATTTTTTTTGCATTTCTTTTTAATGCATCTATATTATACTATACAAAAAAGGCGGGTGGGTAATGTCAGAGACATAACTGGATGTCGTGAATACGAAAAAACTGGCACGCTCCCATCGCTTTTCCGAATATCAGTTAGTTGATTGATTGTATGAATTGTGCAAGCTTTCCCCTTTTTCACTAATAGAGTTTGAAGCGATGCACCTACATTAAAGTACAGATTAGTTACATTAAACAGCTACTATTCTACAATTATATATTCCAAACTTGAAACAATTCCTTTTCAATTTGCCAATATTGGAGGCTAGGTACGACAAATTAGTAGTTTATTTTTATTGAAGCTATGAAGTTCGAAGATATCTGATTCTTCTCGAAACAATTTCAATGGCCTGGTCTGAAATGTATCGACGATTTTCGGTATGCAAGAGTAATTTTAATAATTATAATGATAGTAATAATAATGATAATCATAATAATAATAATATAGATTAATCTGTACATATATGTATGTGTTATAAATAAAATACAGATTAACCTGTATATATGGCAACCCTGTATCGTATGGCATATTTTCACACGACTACATACTAGTATAAAGATGTGTTCAACATCATCACTTTCGCTTTCGCATTGCCGTTCGTAATTGAATGTGTTAGTGACGGTACAAATCTGCCTTTCTACACGTTTCCGGTGCCATCTAGCTGACGGTGTCTCGTACGTTCAGAGTAGCTGATTTAACTTAAATGACGCTATTTCTCACATCACATTTCATTTTATACCTGCTACTGGCAACGGTGTACGGACGTCCCCTTTGTTAAAATACCTTTCCAGCCAGTAATACTGAATTGGCTGTCGAGACTCGAGCTGTTAACAGCATCTTGTGGAATTTTTACGCAGAAACACGCACACAGGAGGAACAGTTAAGGGCAAGGCAAAGTCTCGCTCAAGTCTCGTGCTGGTCGTCAGTTCCCAGTTGGCAGAATCCATCGTCTGTTCCGGAAGGGAAACCTCACCGAGCGTGTCGGTGCCAGTGCACCAGCCTATCTGGCGGCAGTGATGGAGTACTTGGCTGCCGAAGTGTTGGAATTGGCCGGTAACGCTGCCCGTGCAAAAAGGAAACGAAAATCATCCCACGCCATCTGCAGCTGGCCATCCGTAACGACGAGGAGTTGAAAACCCCGTCCTTTTCACTGTGATAAAGAAATATTTAAGATTGCTTTAAGTTTAGCCAGCTCTAATACGCCTGGAAAGTAGAATGTGCAAATTATGTGGAAACCTTTGTTCTAACAATTTGTATAAAGTATATTAGTATAAAGATGTTTCTAAATCAAAATTTTCTTTTCCGTATTGCGAGACAGCGTTACTGTCGTAATTGAATGTGTTAGATATCACGATCAAAAAGCGCCCCATACTAAAGAATTCGCGACAAAAAGACATATTGATCTGTATACGTGGCAACTCTGTTTCGCACGGCATATTTGTATACTAGTATAACGATGTATTCAGCATCATCACTTCCACTTTCGCATTGCCGTTCGTAATTGAATGTGTTAGTGACGGTGCAAATTATTTAAACTTCTCGTGTGTGTCTTGTATCGGACACAGTTGCTCGGAAAATGGTAGGAAAGCTACAAAATTCAACTAGTTCTTTATGATTATCTTTAGCACTAAAAAGTGCTTCAGGAAACTGAAGCGGATAAAATGGCGGATGCAATGAAACTGACTGTGTTTCACACAAAGATATAAGACTTAATTTTTCTCGCGACGACATATTTGTTTTATGTACTAGATTTATGGTATGCCTGAATGGGGTAATTTACAATCGTAAGAAAACGGCAGTTTATGCCAAACCCAAAAGCAATTTTCTTTGCTGTCGTTAAGCGGAATTTCAAAAGAAAAATATCAGTTTGTTTGGTACATTTCTTTAAATAAACAGATATCTTTCCTTGAAGATTAATAAAACAGTAGCGGAGCAAACTACTGTTGTGTTTTCCAGCAATGACAGTTTGCTTATGACTGTAAGTAGAACCTTAACTGTACAAAGTTCTGCGGGCTCACAGTTTCATGATCCTTGGTGGTGATAGCTTCAAAAGTAGCAACCTAAACGGTATATATATAAAACTCAAACCTGTTTCTCATAGATTCCTCAAATGACCAATAGACACTATAAAAGTTCACATATTTTTGACATCAACGACGAATTATCGGTCTCTGATGCCTTCTATTTCCATTTGCAGGTTGTTATACAGCAGATCCGTTTTCAGAATCATGCTTGATACATCATCGTGTATTTTTTCCAGTATCACAAAAAATTGAGACTTCCTCCACCACAATTTCAGCACATCACTAACATCACTTTCATTATATTTATAATTCCCGAAAGGAAACTATTCATCTTCTAGACTTAACAAATTTTTCTTTAGCTTCTCATAATATGAAAAATTTTTTTTTTCTTTTTCGTGCCATTTTTCACCGACACTACTTTTTACACTTAACGGTCCGGTTAGCTTTTTCACATTTAGTTGATTGTAAAATGTTGTCAAATCATTTTCAGCTGCCTTCTTCTTTTTCCACCTGATAGTCTGCTCTCGGATATTCCTGGGACTGGTGAACATTTTTCTCATGAAAATGAGACACACTTTTTATGTAATCTTGTAATTTAATTAATGAAGAAACGAAACATTTGTGAGAAACAAATGATGTTCACATCAAAAGTACAAGTAAGTATTGAAGTATTACCACTGAAACACGTTTCAATATGCTTCTAACTACATTATGTTGGAAAGATTTTAATATCATTGATCATTTTATTTCAAACTGTGAATATACGCTTTAGTATTTAATCTTTCAGTAATACTAATCGAAACTAGTGAAGTATTTGTATTTCAAAAACAATGATTTATGATACGCCGATTTATTGCATAATTAATGTAAACATAAATATTTCAACAAGTTATTCGATACAAAAGCAAAATACGATGATTGAGTATGCTTCCAGTAAACTAACTGTCGAGACCAATATGATAACTCAAGCAAATCTATAGAGTTGTAGTTGAATCAACGGACATCACATTGTCATTCTCCTGTAGTGACGAAAACCGATGGGTAGTTAGTGGGTGAGTGCAAAATAAATAAATCTGCTGGCCGTTGGAAGTCCAAACAAAAAGATACCATTTGGACATATTCGATCACAGGACGGCTATTGCTGGACTGTTTGTATTTACTCGGTAAACGCAAACGAACGACGAACGACCATTTAGTGTGTTGTCCTTTTTTTGCCTTTCTGAAATAGAAAGGTTATGTGGTTACTCGGAAAACCAGTTCGTTAGCTGAGGCTTGAAACAGCTTAACCTTATGTATCATTAGGCTCAGTTCTCTGGAATCTAACAAAAAAACATGGGGGTGTGTGTATTTCTAACAAAAGGTCATCAGTTGACAACTGTTACCTTTTTTATTTTGATCGAAGCTTCAATTATCGGGTTATTAATGCGGTCAGCTATGAAGTTTTTCATGAAAGTCACATCCACCAACTTTAATATTATCTTGTTTTGAGGCATCTATACTGAAACCCCTCACATCTATCATTGGCGTATTTTTACGAGAATATAAAAGAACGGGTAGGGTCTAAAGCTTTTGACAAATCATTTATTTTTTTCTTTGTATTCTCTTATAGTAAAACATTTCAAGAATATTCTGTGATATTTTCAAGCCTATCGGAATGAAACTCCACAAGCTTCTTTGCTTATCTCATAATGCGAATAAGTAAGAGCTCGGCGCATAAGCCAAAGTTTTCTGCTTCGATTGACTTAAAACCTGACAAATTATTCATGAAATGCTTCATTAACATAACATAATTCAAAATAAACAATATAATTTTTTTGAAAATGTTAAAAACTGCGGGCTCCCTAGACTAATAAATTGTTTCGTTAGATTTTATAATCAAAAAATTTTATCATAAAGTTATGATCATATTTCCGATGGCATGTAGCAAAAAATATGTAGATACAGCAAGATGTATTCACGATCAAAAACTTATCACTCTCTCAGAGGGTAAATTTTTAAAATATCACGTGCCATTTTTAATGAACTGATAGACGTAGGTCACCTTGTAACGGCTTTTCTCCTGAGTAAAATGACATCTCATTTGATAATTCATATATTCATCGGTGACACTCTAAGCCAGAAAATAGCAAAACTAGCTATATAATACAGTTTAAACCCAATTTGGAAGATTTTTCACTTGTTTGCCATCGTCATTTTAAATGACAATATGCATGTTTCAAAACTCATCATCCAGTATCTCCGGAATTGAAAATCAGATCCGTATAAAATCCTTTTGCAGCTTATAGAACCATACGACTGTTTTATATTAATCTAAGTTGGCGAGGTCCGGTATTGTTTGGCGACTACTTTTGGTGCTTTTGGAACCGGGATAACCTAAGCAACCAAAAGAGAATAATTTGGCTTTAGCGGCTGATAAAACTGATGAATGATATTCTGAGTATCCCCTATTAAAGCAATTATTCACACTTGAAAGTTTACGCGACTCAACTAAAAAAACTTCGAAGCAGCTCTTGGAATACATCGTTTAGCTTTTAATTAACGAAAAAGTTCGCTCGAAAGAAATATAGAAACCAAATATGTGCCTTTTACACAAACCAACAAAAACCCCTATATGTTCACATTCTGGGACGGCTATACCACAACGACACTAAATCAGACTTAAATACGAAAAAAGAAACAAAACAAACCAAGTACTGTAACAAAGATGAAATATGTAACATTGAATCACTTAAAATGTAAATTACACAGAGATGTAAAGAGAAAGAAAATACATATGAATTTAACTGAACTTTAATTGGACGGCCAGTAATAAGCCGTCACTCATTTACGCCTGAGACGTCAGAAATAATATTGCACCTGTACAATATCATATAAGGGTTGCATAAATAGTGTAAACTTTGCGTCTGATTTACGGTTTAAATTGAGCTGCTAGATGCGAGATGGCAGTTCAATTTGAACTGCTATGAGCACTGATAAGCCGAAGGTGAAACGCGAAGAAATAGAAACAAAATATGTGCTTTTTGCACAAACCTACAAAACACCTAAATGTTGAAAATTCGAAGCCAAATTTGAATGATTTGCGAATGAACGAAAGCAAGGAAAATCGAACAAGTGGATGCTTTATTTTTTATCTCCGAAGAATCTGCTGAATCAAGTTCCCATTTGTGATGTGCTGCTGAAGTGGAATGAAATCGAATCATTTTGAAGAGGTTGAAAGCTAGGCGATGAGAAACGGAGTACATTCCACAAAGTTGTGCAGAAAAAAGTCATTGGACAAACAAGGGACGCTATTATCGAACCAAGATTGCATGCTCGAAACATAATGCTGTGCATCGAATGGAATTGGAAGGGGATATACAACTGAGTTGTTCCGAAGAAAGACGATCAATTTCAAAGTTTTCTGTTCCTGACTATTAAAATTGAAGAAGCTATTAATTCTACCCGTAAATCCAAGACGACATAATATGTTTACCAAAAAGATGGCAAAACAAAATGATGATTGTTGGATTACATAAAGTTTGCCTTAATCTTGAACACTTATGAGTAATGCTAACCGGAAACTGATAGAAATCGCGGTAATTGAAATGTTAAAACCCTGTTCGAATCTGCCCGAGGTAACCTTTATGCTCGAAGTTGTAAAATGATGAAATAGAGATTGGCAGCCTTACAAGAAGCTCGATGGCGTGACACATGCAAGTCAGCATTCCGTGCAGTGAACCGAAGTTTAAAATTTACAATTGTGGTTGCGAGACGTTCGAAATCAGAGACGATTTTGTAATGTTTGCTAAGCAGTAATAGAAACGGATAATCAGATGCAAGTCGGAGAGTGAACTTATTCAGTACTGAGTACTCAAAATAAAAGAAATAAAGTACGATTTGTTGTGAACTTATCGGCAAAGCCGAGTTTTAACTTGCTAGGAACATTACCTATGGCTTTATAGAACTTTTGTCTGGGAAACTGACTTCAAACCGTCTTTATGTACGTTTCGTTGTCCATGAAGATGCATCTTTCGGACTGTCCCAAAAAGAGAAATCCTTCTCGTAGGTAAATTCTTCTCACGGTGATTTGGTCTGCATTTAATTTCTTGGTGACATCACAATACGACAACTTTGAGTAAGACCAAATCGTTTTCAACGCTTTTAAATGCAGCTTCCGATTTTCATGTCGTTTTTGCTTGAAGTCAAAACTAACCCAGTTCCAACTCCAATGCTGTAGAATCCATACATTTGACAGCAGTTGGAATCGAAGTTGCGTTGGGTTTTGCATCAAGCGAAAACACCATTAGTTTCACTACGACTAGGTTTGCTGTGATCCGGTCGATCGATACTATACCGCTCACGGAAATGTTTAAGAAAGCTGCACTCGGCCAATTTAAATGGCTCCACGATTTCGACGTGAATACGTATTACTTTGTCCCGGTTTGGCGGTTCAATGCATAGGACGCTGGTCTTACAAGCCAGTTGTCGTATGTTCGAGCCTCGACCTGAAAGGATTATTAACAGAAAGGCCAAATTCCACAAAAGGAATGTAATGCCAAGACTTTTGCTTACGTATTACTTTACTATATGGTGACTTTTCAAAATTCACACTGTACAAGAATGGGTAGAACTTAATCGCGAATATCTCTTGTTGTGTTCAACGCAGCAACATAATATTTTCTCTATATCATCGGAAATATAGTTAAAAAATAATGATACAAATTTCAGTAGTTTGAGAAAACCACAAATAATTCTAAATTGAATTGAGGACCAAGAGTAAACCAAGTTAACTTGTGTTGGTAATTTGTGTATGTTATATACTGCTATATAATTTAACGAAAAAAATAGAATTGAACATCAAAAGTTTTGGCAACACGGAACGATCAAGAAACGTTCACAAAATAAAGTTGCTCGACCAAGATCGAGTCACTTCTTACGAGACTACTAAACTGTTTAGATCAACAAAGTTATTACAGTGCCCTTTCTCAAAGTGTTTTTTGAATTTGTGATTTCCACTTAGTGATATTTCCACTTTGATCATTTTACCCAACGGTGAGTAGAATGTAAAAAGTGGCGACGAGCAAAATTCTATAAAGTGGCATCTTTTGCAGTGTGCTTTAGTGCTTTTGTACAGCTTTTTGTTTTCCCAGGCAAGTTATCTGCAAATGGCGGCAGTCGATACCGACGCTACTAATACATTTTTTCATTTATTTAATGAGTGGTAGGTGGATATAGGGTAAAAGTGTATCATAGTGACAGCGTTTTATTTTAAAGAAAAGTTCAGCGCACATTGTTCTATGGTGGAATTTAACCTTTTTATTGCAAGCGTGGCGTCGTTTTTTTCTTTTGTTTGTTGAACAATAAAAGTTTAGATACAATAATAGATCCAGTGTCCAGATCCAGATATAATAATAGATCCAGTGTCGACAGTACAAATAAAAGCGAAATAACATTACCAGCGCAAAATTTCTGGAAAATTATCATCGGCAAAGGTCGCATTATCCGGCGAAGGTCACGGAATCCGGCGAAGGTCGAGGCAAAATTTTATATCGGGTGAGATCGTTTAAATCTTCGGTGAGTCGTTTTTATTTTATTAAGAAAATCGTTTGACCATATTAGTGAAGAATAGAATTTCTATAGTGCAGTTTCCTGCACTATAGATCCTCCATATAATCCTGGACCCAGTGCGGATAGACATCTGAGTGAACTGCTGAACAGGATGACGACCGACATGAAGAATCCATCCGACAGCGAGGAAGATAAAGGTACAGATGTTTTGAATTGTATGAATGTTTCATCTATTTCAGGTGTAAATTATCCTTGTGTAAATAAATGTAAAATCGAAGATAAATGGATAAATATGGAAATAGATTGTGGGGCATCTGTGTCAATAATGAGTAGATTACAGTATGAGTCCAATTTTTTGAACAATTTGAGTAAATGTAGTAAACAATTAATGGTAGGGTCAAAGTTGATAATAGTGGGAGAAACTAATGGTTCAATTGAACTGAATGGTTTTAAAAGTATTTTGACATTATTTATTGTAGATTGCAATAACGTTTTTGTTCTCCAACGGGTAGACCGTGCTTGGACGTATTTTTCCCAAAAGTGAGAGATTTATTCTCGGGAAATACTATGATTAATAGGGTAAATGACCATTATTTGGATAATCTTGTGGAAGACATCAAAAATAAATTTTCTTAAGTTTTTTTTGAAAGATTTCTCTTCGCCGATAAATCGGTTTGAAGCAAATCTGGTATTGAAAAATAATATTCCGATTTTTAAAAAGGCTAATGACGTACCTTTTCGTTTGAAGGATAAAGTATTAAAATATTTAGACAAACTAGAAAAAGAAAATGTTATTACACCAATTCAAACCAGCGAATGGGCTTCACCGGTGATTATAGTTATGAAAAAAAAAATAATGATATCAGAATGGTTATTGATTGCTAAGTTTCAATCAATAAACATATAATTGTCAATACATATCCTTTACCAATAACACAAGATTTATTTGCAAATTTATCTGGCAGTAAAATTTTCTGTTTGCTAGACTTAGAGGGTGTCAACTGAATTTTTAGAGAAAAGAGGAACTGACTGCAATGACGTTTTAAAATGTTTAGTGGGCTATTTTGCTCGATTCGGATTACTGGATGGCTTAGTATCTGATGGCGGTCCGCCATTGAACTCTCATTCTTTTACAACTTTTCTGGAGATACAAGGCATTAAAGTCCTCGAACGCCCGCCTTACAATCCATCAAGTAATGGTCAATCGGAGCGATTGGTGTGAACAACCAAAGAAGTATTAAAGAAATTTTTATTAGAACCGAAAGTGCCTGAGTTAAATTCGTAGGATCATACGAATTTATTTTTGTTTAATTATAGAAATAACTGTTTGACAAGTGATGGATATTTTCCATCAGAGAAGATATTCTCTTATAAACCAAAGACTTTAATAGATTTAGTTAACCCTAAATGGGGTTATAAAAGACATTTGCTATTCCCGCAAACCAAAAATGATGAAAAGATTGTAAACAAAAGGATCACGTTTCACGAGGAACGGAATGATCCATTAAATAATTTGAATGAAGGGGACGAAATTTGGTATAAAAACCATAACCCAAAAAATAAATAGTGATATTTCCACTTTGACCATTTTAAACAAAAGTGAGTAGAATTTAAAAGTGTATTACGTACATTTTATTTGGTACGTATGTCATAGATCTATGTATTCATATATGCAGTGCAACCAGTTTATCAAAGTGGCTTGCGCGATTGAGTTTCAAACAATCTTTTTTAGCAATAGTTTATTCTCAAACGAACGTTAAGGCAGACTTTCTGGACGAAATATCAGTTTTGATAGATTTTTCACCAACGTTTGATGGAAAATTGCCGAAAGATTTCAATTCCCTAATAAAAAAGTTAGCAACACTGCTTCAATGGATTTGTTTTAGATTGCGCTACACAAAAAAAACATAACTAAATATTTTCTGTTGCATAAGCAGTTTTCCGGAAAAATAAATAGTTTTACGACAACATTCTATATCCATTGCCTTTCGCGTGTTAAATTAACGGTTCCTATTTAGCGGGTTGACTTATAGAAGGTACGTAAATTTTTGTATCGCAATAATTTCTGCAAGAGGAAATCCATATAGAAATGTGTTTGTTGCTAATCAAATGTGTTAGTGGATGTAAACTGAAACTGAAATATTTTTTCTCGAGCAGTTTTAAGGAAGGCGGAAGAGATTTAGAAATTAGGTTTTTCGCTTTTCTTGAATTGCAATTTTAAGCAGAATGATCCGAATGATTTTATATGGAATTATAACTGGCTTGTAAGATGTTCACTAAAAATATCTAGTTCGCGAAGAGCAATCATATCAGTATGTAAGTATCTTACGATTTCTTATGAAATTTTGAAAGAATTAAATATACGGAAACATAAGACGTGGCAACCACAATGGACAACCTGTGTTTCCGGACACACCATTATAATAGGGGTCGCCGGCCATATAAAATTCTCTTATTCGTCACACGCTTAGAAAAAGTTACACAAAGTTTGAGTACTAGTTACTCATTTTCAAATGATACATGGAAACGTCAAAAATTGAGTAGTTATCATCAATGATATTGAGTAACTCCTACTCTAAATTTGAGTTTAACGCAATAACTCGTTTTTTTTCTATTCGCAAGATCAGTCTAAAAGTTGTAATAACCATTTGTAGCAACAGGTTGTATATTTTGTTAGTGAGATCGCGTATTTCGAGGGTGAGTCGCTCAACACAAACTGTGTTGTGTCTGCAAAAACCGGAATGATAAACTCCGTGTTGTGCTTTAGAATGAAACCGAATGTGCTCAAATGTCATTTCTGAGGAATAAGTGTATGATTGGTGCCTGAGCATAACTGACATGTATGTTAATTTGCGATTGACACACTACTCCAAGCAACCACCACTTGATATAGTATTGAGTTCAATTACTTAATATTTTAATACAATACACTCAGAAAAGGAGCAATTTTTTTGCAAATTTGGTATATGTGAAATAAAATTTCACTCAAAATTTGAGTGATAGTTACTCTATTTTTGGTTCATGTACAAATAAAGTATTACTCAGTAAATGAGTAGATTTTACCCAAATATCTTTACCAGTGGAAGAACTCAAATTTGAGTAACTTCGGAGTTACTCTAAATTAGAGTTGTTCCACTTTTTCTGTAGATGAGTGAGATCTTACTCATTTTTTAGTAACTATTTTTAAGCGTGCAGCTGCTCAAGAAAGACGTCAACCCTGAGAGTGAAGTGAAAAGAACGGTGTGTAAGGCAGTGTGCGCGAATTCAACCCGTTACATCAAATTTTGTTAAATTAATTGTTAATGTAAAAATTTGAGAATTTGAAGTTGTTAGAATAAGTTTATCGGGGATTACTGCACCGGATCATCGTCGAATCTCCGAAGTCGGTTAGTTTCATGTAGAAGTGCATAAAACTGCAGTCGCCGTCTATCGTCACCGCTCTGTATGGCAATCGTAAGTTCTTCTGCTGTTCCTAAGGTGTTATTCGACATTTGGTCCTTCAACCCGGATAAGCGTCGAGTTCCGTTGATCCTTCATCGTGACGCTCGCTGGGACGCCGTTTCGTCCGCTATTCTTGACGCTCTGTGGGACGCTGTCCGCCATTCTACTAGCTATTGTTCCGGAATAAGACGCCGTCGGAGAACAATTCTTGCGAGATAAAATTTTCACTGCTTCCGCCGAATCGAGGATTGCTGCTTCCGTTTCATAAATACAAGGCATTCTACAACTTCTGTGTGTGTATGTATGTAACAAAAATGTGCACTAACTTTTCTCGTATAAGGCTGAACCGATTTTCACAAACTTAGATTCAAATGATCTGCCTTCCGGTTTCGGAGGTACAGGGTGATATGCACCAAAACTTTTTTCAGAGATTGCTGCACCGTTTTTCATTACAGATTCAAATGAAAGGTTCTATAATTCCATAGCCTGCTATTGAATTTCATTTGGATCCGACTTCCCGTTTCGGAGTTACAGGGTAATATGTGAAAACTAAGGAAAAAATGTGAACCTAATTTTCTCGGAAATGGCTTAACCGATTTTTCACAAACTAAAATTCTAATGAAAGATTTTATAGTTTGCTAAATATTTCTAAAATATTTCATACGGATCTGACTCCCGGTTTAGGATAAAAGCACGATAAGTGGAAAATTTTCCATTTCAGGAGTATTTCTTCACAAATGATGGTAAAAACAGGTACAAATCTCATAAAATTTAATATTAAATTCCTCCAATGTTCTGCAAACTAACTTGCTAGTTTGTGAGCTATTTTCGGCTAACCTGGTTCCCGGTTTCCGGTTCCGGAAGCACCGAAAATAGTGGTCATATATTTTAAAATGGATCTCACTAACTTTTCTCAGCGATGGTTCGACTGATTTTAACAAATTTAGGTTCAAATGAAAGGTCTCATGGTTTCATACGGCATTTTTGAATTTTTGAAGTGTGTTAAATATTTTGTACTCTCGCTTGAAGCGGCGAAACAAAATATGTAAAAATAATCTAAATTGGCCTCAGAATTACTCCAATCGGTAGCTATTATCAGCAGGCAGCCAAACAAACCAATTTCGGCTATCCGGATTCCCGGTTTTCAATCAACGACGGTAGATAATAGTCATATGCTCAAAAATGGATCTTACTCGATTTTCTCAGAGATTGGTCTTATAGTCTTACCAAAAATTATTGCATATTTTTCGGATTAAACAAAAATTTATACCGTCGTTTTGAGTAGGATAAAAATCTTTAGGATTTGAATGAAAACGTATAAAATCTTTAGAATTTGAATAAAAACTAGTAGAGTTTTTATGACATGTTAGGTGATGGTCATACAAACAGACATCGACCATACCGGTTCTCGGGTTCCGGCGTCGGAAGTACCTGCAATAGCGGAACTTACTTCGTTTTCTCGTCGATGGCCTAACAGATCAGCACGGAACCACCCGCGATCCCATTTCAACCAGAATATTAGTTGATTTTCTGAATTCGATTGGTTAAAATTTGGTACAACTAATCGATTGTTGTTTTAACTAAACTGTCATTTTTGTTTTTCGATTAGCAGAAACGATGGTTGAAACAACTAACTTAACTGTTTGAAAAAAAATGCTGTCAATTAGTGAGGACACATACCTTTCAATTTCAACAAATATTTTAGTTGAACGAACTGGTGTTGTTATTGAAACAAAATTCTGTTAGTTGAAAAATAAATCGGTTTTATTTGTTTTAGACATGAGTATTGAAAGTGAAAAAAATGAGTTTTGAAAGATGATGCCTTCAAACGGTTGAACTAAAGTTATGCACTGATAATTTTAGTCAATTTATATGAGCTTGGGTGCATCAACCGCTGGGAATTGGAATTTTGCGACGGCAATTCAAAAGCGCCAGTCAATCGCAGCGCGTTCTGTGTGTTTGAAACCCTTCGCTCCTGTTACTTTTTTAAATTAAATTCATGTCAAAAAGCGTTTTATTGCTAATGCATGAACATCATCATCGGTATCAAACAGCTGGAAGTAAAACAGTCTGCTGGAAGTAAATCAATGATCGAATTTGAAGCATAAAATTTTTGCGCATAGCTGAAAGATACGAGATGATAATTCGTTAACATTTTCTAATTTGTCACCAAATCTTTTTCATCTTAAACAAGGTTAACTTTATAATCACTTGTTATCATAAATTTCTCAAATCGAATGAACACAATTTCACCAAACGCTTTAACCATCGATGTTGTTTTCATTGACATTTTGAAGCGACGCGAGCAGATTTCAACTAAAAAAGTTGTTGATTTTGCATTGCGATTATTGTTTTGCTTTCAACTGTCTCCGGTATTTGACAGCATTCAAAACAACATATTTTTCAACTACTTGAATATATGCAAATCAAAAACCATTTTGGTTGAATCAAAAAGAAATTAGTTAAATCAACTATCGCAAAAATCAAAAACTGCGATATCGCAATTTTATGATCGAAGGGTTCTCCGTGAGGAAACTGATTCATTTTGCAGATTTTATTAAAAGTTATTCAGTGCTTGAAAAACATGCATTCGCTCTTTTTTCAGAATCAATCTTAAGACGAATTGGTCTCTCCGTTCATGCAAAACCAATTGAAGTTTTATCTGAATCGAAACAAGTCGATCTTAATTCTGCCATTATTTCTGATGTTAATTTCAGAAATTGCCAAACATCATTCTGTCAAGGGACGGTGCATCATACTAATAAGCAACGGTTGAGATTTTTTCATCTACCTTTGAATTTTTTTAGATGTCGCTTTCATTTACGCTTTTGATTGTTGTCAGAAAAGAGTTAAACCACACAGCAATGGGATTTTAACGCAAGAAGCTAAAACTAGGCAAACTATATTCAACTTCAAGTTGAATAGAAAGAACTTAATCATTAACTAGAACCAACTGACTGTTGAATACTTTTTTACATGGGACCATATGGAAACAACATCGAGTTATTTTACTTCATATAAAGTTCCTGCACACAATCTAACTCTATTGGGTAAAGTTCTTAAAATAAGGTTATTTTTGGCGGCGTGTAGTTATAACTCACATCCCAATATATTTTAGCGAGTATCTTATGGAAACTACTTAGAACTATTTTACCTAAAATTAAGTTACTGAACAGAACCTCAAAGTTTGGTGGAAAGTATTCGAAAGTGAGAGTATTCGGTTCCGTGTTGATATTTCGAAACACTCATCTTCTTACGATAAGTTTAATAAATAAAGAAGATATTGGTAAAAGTATTGTCTTGCCTCAAATCAATTTAAAAATGATTTGTTTAGTTCGAGCAACAGTTTTTTGTTTTCCATAAAACCCCAAAGACTTTTGAGAATAATATTAATAATAATTCAATGTAGCGTCTCCGGTAAACAAACACGATAAAATCATATTTAGTTTTGATCTTGCGTGATGTCATGATGGCTTCGTGCAATCGAATCGTATCGAGGCTCGCAAGTACTGGGCCTTTTTTTCGAAAATGACGTCACAGTCGCCTGTCGTTTTTGAGGCGAATGAACTACATACAACAATCGAAGTTTCTCTTTCGACGACTGCACCACCCATGCACGGAAAAAACGTAGTGCTGCACGTGCCACGATACCATAAAGTTTATTTATTATGTCAATCATGTTTTTAAAAATAAACAAATCGATTTTCGAGAGGTGAAGGTTAGATTCTTTTTGCGACTTAGTTTCAAAGTCCGCCATCTTGAAAATATGCAAGAAATGGAAAATTTTTTACATTTGATGCAGTTTTTCACTGCTGTTGTTTGAAATATTACCTAAATAACCAATACGAAGTTTTTGTGCATTACATCATGTTATTTGCATAGTTGGAAATGGTTTTTGCCTTATGATTGTGAAAATTTAACAAAATCTATTAGGTACGGAATTTTTGTTTAAAAATTGCAGATTTTTCTTTAGAAGAAATCCAGAAGTGCGTAATCCTTGTAAGAACGATGTAATAATCCAACATTTGAGGTATTTGTATCACTATTTTTTTGCATTATCTGTATTTTCCGCATAATATCCATTTAACATCGAGCATCCGTTTAGGCGAGGCGCGCAAATCATTTTCAAGCAATTCTTTAATGTAGAAAGACAAAATAATTGCATTTTTCGCAGTATTTTTCCTTGGAATGATTATGTAACACTTTTCGCATACCTAAAAATTAACTATTCTGCAACAAAAAACAATTAACTATCAACAATTTCAACACCTTTATCGTATATAACAAATAGTTTCAGTTCTGCGAACGAATTAATAAAAGTTTAAAAAATTTCCAATGTTCCGACCGCTCGGAACATGGATCCGTAC
Source organism: Malaya genurostris (assembly GCF_030247185.1). Taxonomy (NCBI): domain Eukaryota; kingdom Metazoa; phylum Arthropoda; class Insecta; order Diptera; family Culicidae; genus Malaya; species Malaya genurostris. The sequence continues at coordinate 94,202,706 of NC_080572.1, read as the reverse complement.
CGATTAAAATCTGTCCGAAGACTGGCAAAAACTGATTTCGCATAGCCGAACGGAGTGACATCCGGGGTATGTTGCGTGCAAAGGCATGTTTCGTGCAGAAAGTTTTTTCTATGAACATTATTTTTCATAAATAAAATCGGTATCTATGGCAGTGATATAGTATCACCCCATTTCGTTTGTTCCACTGAGCCTTTTTTCCGGAGTCATTGTGATAGTGATACTGAATGATACGATACCGGCCGGAAGGCTGGATGGGTGGTCGTATTTGGAAGTTACTGTTTAGTCGATGTCAGCCTTGAGCTGTTGCATATAGTGGCTGGCCGCTTCAAAACTGTCGAGGCAAATTTGTTGTTTCTATGTTTTTCTTTTGTTTCGTTGCCAAAGACTTATGAGTTAGGTGCTGGGAAAGTTACCTTTGCTTTTGATTTCGCCCATTTTTGTGTACATGAAGTACAGCAACAAGTGTTGTAGGTTTGACTTGAAACACTCTCGTTTAACGAACGATTGAGCTGCTATTATGGTTAATAGTTCTAGTGATTCTTATATCGCATCATATCGGTTGTTTCGAGTCGAGAATATTTATATGAAGAGCATTTGAAACATTTAAAATTTTCTTTCAATGGGCAATGTAGTTAGAGGTAAACTCTTTGATTTTAGGAATGTCCTAACATTTGGGAATTTATTTTGCAACCGTTGGAAATATAGCGTTGCAATTCATCTTTTAATTCTATCTATTTATCATTATATCTAATTAATTGTGAATTTCAGGGCGACGTGCACACGAACGCTGACACGAAGGGCCCAACAAATAAGTTTACATGCATCCATAAGTCTTCTGTATAAAACTCATTCGTCCAAGTATGGGCGGAAGAACTAACGTAATTTCTTCTTGTGCTCATGAAACATGACTATGCTGGTACACTGAGCTAGAAATCGAATTAAAGCGGCTTGTTTATTTACGAAAGGTAAAGTATGGCCTGGCAAAAGAGAATATAGAAACTTCTTTCCAAGTAATTGCTGTAGCAAAAATTTTACTCTCGGCCTATCTCGACATGAAACAGCAAGCATTCGAATTGTTTGCTATTCATTTGTTGAAAGCGTCTGGGGTTGATGATTCAGGTTCAAAAGTCTTATACTCAAATGAAAGGAGACAATACGATCGACTATCCATGCAATTGTCCTGTACACTGTACATTTCTATTTCCTTGTTTACCGTTCCGGTAGTGATTAAGCCTAGGATTGTTTGACCACAGCTGCATATAGTCTGCCGAATAAAATATTTTTTAGAAGACTTGACCTGTTTTTTTATTCTGAAATGGTTCTCTACGCCGTTTCGTTGCATGATAGTATAATGATACATTCCGGGTAGCTGCTTAAAACCTTCTAGCACGTAAGTTTCATTGTCCATTATCCATTATTATTCGCGGTACAACTCGCGCGTGCGGGTTTTAGTCGCCACATTCTGTTTGTTATTACGGTTTGGTACAGTTTTCACCTTGAACAACGTTGAACTGCCGGTACACGAAAACCTCAATTTGCGCGACTTATATATGTATATATGTATACATATTTGCACGTATATGTACATATACATGTATATATTCACTTCACCAATATATTTATATGTATGAAGAAATACAAATATATGCACGAATACGTGTCTAAATGAATACATATATACATATATAAGGCGCGGAAATTGAGGTTTTGATGTACCTACAAATGTGCACGAAAGCTGGAGATATTTATGTTTTTCTAGCCACAGTACGTACCGGAAGTTATGGTCTCTTCTGTATTATCTGTTTTCATTCCCCCCCAGCCTTCCTGGCTGTTGTCAAAAGTGTATCGAAAGATTCAAAAACCTTAATGGGCAGTGCTTGCAGGAAAACCAAGAAGCTTTTTTGTAAGTTTTCTTACTGACTTAATGCAAATCCTATTCTATATATTATAAATCTATTTGAATTGCGACCGCATACAATTGCCTTTCGCATTGCTCTTCTTTCGACGCCAACTTCGATCTAGAAGCTTGAAGTATCACCACAAAATGTTTTTTCATCGCAATCAGACAACAGACAACATACAGGGTGCTCTATCTTTTATGTCGGTATGTAAACGCTGAATAACTTTCACATTCACCAGCCGAGCGATTGCATCAGATATGCTTCGGAAACGTCAATTCAGTACAATTTTTTTCCATGGATTGCTTCACACCGAAACAACACGCTGATATAATGACACTTTACATCAAAAATAGTCGTTCCGTTGTGTTAACTCAAAGTGCATATCGGAAAAAATATCACGGCGAAAAGGCATCATCTGACTACACTATACGTCTTTTCGTGTCGGACTTCTTTTTGTGGGGTTATCTTAAAAGCAAGGTTTACGCCAATCAGCCTCAAACTAATGGCGAGCTCTAACACCCGAGATGCTCAAAAAGGTAATGCAAACCTAGAAAAAGGGATTCGCATTGTAATTGCCATTAAAGGTGGCCACTTAATTGATATTGTTTTCAAAGATTAGTCAAACAATCGTAATTAATAAAAATACATCACTTATAGAAATCGGTTGTTTTTTCTCAATGTTTTTCAAACTTCCATACCGACATAAAAGATGGAGCACCCTGTACAGATTTCATACCGTACACCTTTGTGGCCAGCCTTGGGTCGTCGAGGCGCCAGCGAACCGGAAGCTAAGCTCCAACCGGAATCGCCGGACCGACCTCGACATCCTCCTGGTCGATCTCCTGTAGCGGAACGAGTGACTCAAAGTCGAGTGATAAATGGCCTAAAAGTAGGAGAGAACGACGCAAACGTCCATGACAATACATAAATTCGGGAAGGATGCTTTGAGCACCGATAGCCTTCCACCCCGAAGTAATACCTAACGGTAGTTCCGGGGAGGTAGGGTTGGAGATCCAATTTTAGTGGGTAGTTCCAATTAAACAGTGGTAGTCCTGTGGAGAAGCCCACACTCTGTGAGTAAATGCATGTCACCTTGTAAAAACAATACCTTTGTGGCTTGTTTTTTACTCGATAAGTAAACGAAACGCCAGCTTTACTCTTGATAAGGAGTGTATCGATAAGTAGTTAGCAACATTCAAACAGTTATTACTCTGAAATGGCTTCATTTTTTGCAGCGTGTTTTGCGGTGACATGTTTGTTTACATGTCAATAACACCTGCGCAATCGATTGGTTTCGGTACGGTTTATCGTTTCAATGATGAGTCGAATTGATCCGGAAACGCGAAAGAAAATTCTGCACACTTGGTGCTCAGAAAGTGGTGTCACGTACAACGAAATTGCAACCACACCAGTGTCAAAAATATTATCGAGAAGTTCGGTAAGACCCTTTCCATGAAGGATTTGCCCCGATCATAAAGGATCTGAGGCCGGGACATAAAAGTGGTTGAGTACATCAAGAAAAGCCCATCGGCGTCGACGCGGGATTTGGCCAAGCAGTTCAACACCAGCATCGGGATGATTCAACGGATCAAAGTTCGGAACTCCCTGAAAACGTTCAAGAAACAGAAGGCGCCGAAAAAGTCCCTGGTACAGCAAGTTCAGGCCAAAACAAGAGCGTGAAAACTGTATAACCGGATTCTACAGAATAAAGACGGATGCATCCTGATCGACGACGAAACCTACGCCAAGGAAGACTCTCGAGTGCTGCCCGGACCGCAATGTTATACGAAATCGGTGTACCAGGACCTGGACGACACTGACACCACGGTGGCGATAGAAAAGTTTGGGCAGAAGGTGTTGGTCTGGCAAGCAGTTTGTACCTGTGGTTTGCGGTCGTCGAATTTCTTCACGAAGGGCACAATTAACGCCAAGGTGTACGAGGAAGAATGTTTGAAGAAAAGAATGCTGTCACTGTACAGAAAGCATAGGGCTCCTCCTCTCTTCTGGCCGGATTTGGCTTCAGCCCACTACGCCAACTCTGTTCTACAGTGTTTGTCAAAAAATAATGTACAATTCGTGGAAAAGGACATCAACCCACCGAACTGCCCGGATCTTCGGCCAATTGAAAGGTATTGGGCAATTAATTGTCAAGCGGCACTTTCGGAAGGAAGGTACAGTGTCCTAAAACATGCAGGAGCTCAAAAAAAAAAGGACAGCTGCCACCAGGAAAGTCACAAAAGTAACTGTGCAGAATTTAATGAAGAATGCCAAGTCCAAAGTGCGAGCATTTCACAGAAACTAGGGTTTTCTTCAATATAATCAGTGAAATGCATAAAAATGTAATTTTTCTACAATATATCGAAAACTGATGTCAAAATATGTTTTTTTTCGCTTTTTTATTCAATAATCAATGTTGCTAACTACTTTTCGATACATTCCTTAACCTCAATGGTGATCACATTCACTGTCACTTTTTTCTCGGAAGATAAATATATGAAAAATAAATACGTAAACATCTGCCGTGTCAGCACTATCTGTCAAATCGTTTCTAGTCATGTATGTAAACTTGAAACAGAGTTTTATCTTATTTCTACCACATTATAATTCTTATTATATATTAGCTTAAAATAATAACTAATAAGAATTTAGTGTATATGGATTGTAAGCATTGAAAATGTTGGATAATTTTTTTTCATATATTTTTAAACAGGTTTTGATTGAAGGCGCATCAAAAAACACTTTATTGTAACTGAATTTTGCTCGACAGTCTAAGAATAGTTGTAGAATTTGTACATCGTATTAAGGTTTTAGTTTCATACACTCTATTTTCAAACACTATACTTTCACTATGATCTTTATTGTTGATAATATCTTTTGACTAGTTTACTTGAAAACATGTTATCTTAATGTTATGGAAATATAAGCAATTCGATGGAAAAAACCTTTTCTTTTGTACCGTTAAAGAAGTACGCACGTTAATAAACGGATCCGGCTCGTTTTCGTTTTCCAAATCAAAATTACCACTTCCAAACCTTGCAAACCACTTCCGATGCGTTGGCTCAGCTAGATCATGCATACTGATTCTGAAACTGTGTGACTGTAGCTTTCCACCAAAAAAATACATATTTTTGTGCAAGGTTGCATAATCCGTTGTCCGAAAATTATTAAATTTGCTCACAAATTTAATAGTTTTCGGACAAATTAATTAAAAATTACTTCTTATTCCTGTATGAATATCTCAGAAAAAAAATAAAGTGGAAATATGTGAAACCGATATCAACAACTTTTGAAAATATCATCAAAATTCTATTAGAAAAATAATATTCCCAATTTAAATACACCTAAATTTATTTGAAATTTAACATATTTTTAAAAAACTATGTCCTAATATTCCACAATATATATGGAGCATAATATGCAGTATTCATTATTCCTGCACCTTAAATTCAAATTGATCAAAGTAAGCGAGAAAATAGAATACAAATATCTTTTTATTTTTGTGTCTCTTCCAATGCACTCACTACGATTCGGAACAAGGAACCCATTTTCACACCTTCTGAATGTTTGCCATGACGTGTAATGTTCAAAAATGACCTGGTGACTAACATTTAACCACTTCGTCGTTTGTTTTTGATTTAGGGTATTATCTTAGTTCGACAAATCTTGGAATTTGGCATCTTAATTCCTTTTGGATTGATCTGTGCGTTCTTTGTCTTTTATACCAAAATCGACACTTTTAAATCGTTGAAACCAACATTTAAGAGCTAAGACCAATTGAGCATGTTCCCCGTGAGCTTATTCGATGGGATTCAGCAGAACATTTTTTTAAATAATGAAATCCACAAGACATGAAAAAAATAATTTTGCAGTTCAACAATCTTCCCGAACACATAACATAATTTGATGGAGAGATAGAAGCTCAAATGTTTTGAATATATTTCGAAAGTAAATTTAAAGATACTTCAATCAAAATATCTTGAACCAACATGTATTTTTGCCCTCGGCACATTAGTGCTAAGGTGCCTATAGTTATGAATAAAGAAAACATTTCCTTCGAAAAATCCGGCATTACCAACTGACACAATTGGTTTTTGCTGAACTTATTATCATCGGAGTTGGCGCCTACAGAATAAAATGTTGGTTTCATTAAGTCGTACTTTTCGACAAACTAGTTTTTTTAATATAAATTATAGCTTAATTTTTTCAAATTAACTGAGACGGATCCTTCTTAATCATCATTAGTTGATTTCAACACTTTCATTGTAGTTTACAGCTCCTACGGCATCGGAGAAAAAATTCCGGTCAACTGTTGAAAGTAGAAGTTTATTTCAATCATCCCTTCATTCTTACCACAACTTGCGGTCGGAATGCATGCCGAAGCTAGCATAAATAATGTTTCTGAAAGTGCTATTAGCCTTTGTTCGAAAAGTTACCGACCAGCTCGTGAAAGTTTCATCATTGTTCATGCTCTCCTTGCTCGCCAATGGCCTGAGGTGGTGCTATCAGCGGTTGTCCTTATCAAACTATGGTTTTATGGTGATATACCAAAACTGGAAGCTGAAGAACCAACATCATTCGCGATGATGAAATTCGTTCCTCTCGTGTATCCCACAGTATAGTTTTATTTCGCAAATTTTATGATTTCTCACTTTGAACGAATACCACTGCTAGCGCAAATGATTTATGGAACGATATATTCCTAGGGTTATAAAGTATCGTCCTTATGTTTAATAGATTGTCTTGCTTCAAATGCTTAACCAAAAATCCCTAGATGTTGACTGAAATTACGTTAAAGGGGGAAAGGTAAAAAAAAAACATCATCAAGTAGAGCCGGTCGGAACATACTTGGTATGTCAACCACTTTCCAAACAGCCTACCTAAATTCGAATGTTAGCCGCACGCATAGGGTAAGAAAGGTTTGTTAACTCGATAGGCCAAAAGGTTTAAACTATCTTGGAAACCGCAGTGTTCTAATAAAAACAATAACATCATTTATGATATATACTATGTAGAGCATGGCGCCATAGAAAATTCTTTCATAGTAAAGAAATAATAAAATGTTTGATCTTAATCTATGCTCTTGAAATTTTATATAGACATTGTATAATATTATGTATATTTAAAACAATAAACACGTGTAAATAAACAAATTGGATAAAATGTGTCTTTTGTGGTTTGAAATCTCTTGAAGCAACTTGAACCTTAAAGCTATTGGCATAATTGCATTCGCAATCGGATAAGACTGAACAGCAGTCTATGACCAGTTGAATTAAACTTTGTGAAAGTCGCTTCAGTTATTTCTGAAAAATAAGTGCTATTTTTTGACAAACACTTGCATACGAACACTCACACAAACGCTATAGTCGGGTGAGTAAGTGAAATCGGCCAGGAATTCATACCGCTATACAATATTTGAAGGCAATATTGCACATATTCTTCGTGTTATCACTTCATTCATCCATCTTCAGTGTGAACTGTCTTCTATTACTCACACCCGTCTCGAATAACATTGAACTATTGACCACACAAAAGAAAGATGGGCGAAAATTAATAAGCAATAATCGTGGAAAACCTTAATCTTTGTTCGTTTATACTATTTTTTTTATATTATTTTTTTTTTCGTTCATTTACTTTACTCCTCGAGTTGATTCGAATAGCGTCACTGCGATGATCGTTGAACTCCATTCTTCGCGAAGCATTCTTCATCTAATAAATTCATCATATCCCGTTGAGTATCAGCAATGGGAGAGTGTTGGGATATGGTTCATCACACACACATAAGATTATGGTACTAATACAGAGGAAACCGTCTTAATTTGCTTGTTTCAAAGACAGCACGAACGATTATCGCGAATTGAGTTTCGATGATTATCGCTGCATGAATATTCGTTCCTCATTCACCTCAGGTCATTCGGGGGTTTGTTTATGCGAATAACAACTGTGAAGAATAGACCTTCATGCCACCAGCGATGCAGTATCGGCTTCGTTGGCTCCCGAATATACGAACAAGTCCGAATACCAGAGCGATTATCGAACAAAGGCGAAGGAAAACGAACGATGATCGTTGACGCTCATTGCATTTTAGATATTCGAGCAACATTGTTTGAAGGAACTTGAAATGGAGACAATTTTATCCCAATTTCAACCCTTCAACTTCCATATTGACGGAGCTAGATATTTTTGAATCTCATAGAAGAATTCCGGACTAAGTGTAACAAAAACAATACAATGCAATGCAGTATCAATTTGAACAAGCTGTTGTCCCACCAGGAAACGTTTCAAAAGATTCGGAACTTAGTACAAATAAGTTGCACAGACTCACATATATAAAATTATCAGATGCAATAAAATGTAGTATTAGAGATAAGCTGATCTGCGATTTTACATGTATCATTTGAATCCTCATTAAACTCGGTCACCGCCAGTTTCTGTTAAATTATCATTTACTTCAACACAACAAGTGTCTTATCACTACATGCGTTGTAACAATGACAATGTTCGTTCATGTATTAATAAAATCAAGTTACAATATAAACAAAATTAAAGAATTTGGTTTCTCAAGCATTGGTTCCTTAATATGCAAAATCAATTAAAGTAACAAAATATGTTCTGCGGACTGAGTCACATATTTTCTTCCTTGTACTGCTGCCATTCTATTTTCAGACACTTTCCGTAGATTATCGACGCTTTTTAACGAAGGATCATTAAAATTACACTATTGCTGGGTTTATTGGTTGACGGTTATTCAAATTTTTCACATTCACATAACATATATAAAATCTTCTCTACAAACAATCGTTTCATTTCATTTTCCCAGATTTATATCTTGAGGTTGTTTTTTGTTGAAGGCATCAAAATGGAGTAGAATCAACTATTCTGAAAGAATCTAATTGTCAATTTGATCATTCGCAAAACATCTAAACACTAAAAGTAGAGTAAGTTTGTAATTTGTCACTGTTTAGTGAATCCACCATCATCTTTATTTTTGTGTTTATTATGGGTACCTTAGAATTATTTCATTTTTAATGTAATCGTAATCGGTCGTTTCTTGCATACAACTCTCTATTTTTTCTCCAAAAAATCATCTTTTCTGTGAGTTTCTCATTCATTTGGCTTCTTCAATATTCAACTGAACTTTATTATGACGGCTTTACGTCAAATCAACTGAAAATTAATAATACGGTGAATATAAATAAAGAAATAATAAATAAAGAACTGCCATGGAATCCTAGCAGTTCAATTCAAACCGCAACTTTACATAAATTGTGCATACTTTGCGTCTGTTGTCTCGTTGTCTAAAAGCTATAGCTTTAAATGGTTTTGAATAAAATCTGAATTTATTACAGATAATATGTATATATTTTTTAATTTCATTTACAACCTGAATGAGGTCGATGACTTAGAAAATTTTGTTAACGGAAAATCAGGTTCAATTTTTTCGCTTTCAACACACTTGACTAAAATACTCGAAGCGATAAGACCCACACGGTTGCTTTCTTTCCTCCCAAGAAAGGATGGCGATCCTTTAAACTTGGCTAACGAAAAAATCTATAGTCAAACTGTTTTCGTAGGTAGCGCTAACCTTTTTCTTAATCGTTTCGACCTGATTGAAACTCATACTGAAGGGTTTTGAAAGCAATTCGGTCCACATTCTATGTTTAATAGCAAAAGTTAGGGTAAGAATAGAACCTGTTTCAATCCACCTAGTGGTGTAATGATGCCTTTCTCATATCAATCATACTATCATATATAACACTGTGGTGTTCTTCAAAATAATTTTCTTCGTTTCTTGAAAATCCGAAATCCGTTTGTTTGACCGTCTAAAAACTATCAATTGGAGAAGATTTGAGGTCGATTTAGAAATTTTTTTACGATTTTTCACCCTATTTTGAGTGACAGTATAAAATTTTTAACACACTTTACCCTATATGCCTGGATCCGGAATTCAGATCCGGATGAAATTCAGGAATTCAGTATGAAACCACAGGATCTTTTATTTAACCTAAGTTTGTGAAAATCGATCGCGCCATCTATGAGAATAGTTAGAACACATCTTTTCATTTTTTTGCACATTTTACCCCATAACTCCGGGACCGGAAGTCAGATCCAAACGGAATTCAGGAATTTAGTATGCGACCTAAAGAAGTTTTATTTGAATCTAAGTTTGTTAAAATCGGTAAAGCCATCTCTGAAAAAAGTTGGTGCACTTATTTTCACGATTTTCTGCACAATTTACCTCATAATTCCGGAACCGGAAGTCGGATCCAAACAAAATTCAGGAATTCCGTATGGGACCACAAGACCTTTCATTTGAATCTAAGTTTGTGAAAATCGGTTCAGCCGACGACACAACCTGCCACTCACCTATTGAAACTGTATCGCAAATATAACTACCCCTCAGTAACTCAAAATATCAAAATGAGTTTGCATAATTTTTCCGTAAATCTTTTTTATTGCGGAAACTAAAACGAAAAGATATCTGCCATCGGCTCTGGTTCGAATCGACTTGTGTCAAGCGCAAATATAGTAACATGTTTATTCCTGATTCAATGAAACTTTTCTCCATTAAACTTCACTACATTTATATCACTTTGAAGAGAAACGGTGTCCTATGAGTGAAAATTCTTGCACCGGTGACGAAGATTGTCTTGTCTAGCATGCATTTTAACCGAGGACTTTTGGTTCTATAGTTTAGCAATTTAATTTATTATTACTATTGCGCCTCACAATCAAACGTAGCGCTTTTGTAAATAAAATACTTTCATCTACTCTTACAAATGTAATCATTTCATGTTAATCGCAACAAAAAAAAAAAATAGAATAAACCCAAATTGCATGTAATATTTTGTTCCAATGTTGATGTTGGTTGGTACTACCGAGGTTAATTAACGTGATCAGTTTTCCTGTATCTGTCTTTGAAAATACATCCTCCTGGCGTTTATGCAATCATTCCTAAAATTACAATTTTTTTCTGTTGAATGTAAAGTCTGTTATTGATGACATAAAAAAAACCTGTTTTAATCCACCTAGTGGTGTAATGATGCCTTTCTCATGTATAATATTGTGGTATTCTATTCAAAAATTTTTTCTTCGATTTTTGAAAGAAACCAAAAGATTGTTTGTGCATTAACTAGTATTACATACAGAATAAAACAGTACTTTGATTGCGTAGGTCATCCTTAATAAAACGAAGTGGGTTCACTATTATATATACTTCCAGCACCGGAACCCGAGAACCGGTATAATCGAATTCGGCTCGTACGGTCACCAACTAACATAACGTTCAAACTTCACTAGTTTTTATACGATTTGCCATCGTACTCCAATCGACGGTTTAAATTTTTGTTGAACCCAAAAATATGCAGTAATTTTTGGTAGGACCATAAGGCCTTTCATTTAGCCCTAAGATTGGGAATAACGGTTTAGAGTCCAGTTTATAACATTTTTTACGGTTTTTGTTCCGCCGGTTTAAGTGACGGTGTACAATATTGAACACACTTTACCCTATAACTCCGGAACCAGAAGTCGGATCCGAATGAAATTCAGGAATTACGTATGGGACCATGAGACCTTTCATTTGAATCTAAGTTTGTGAAAATCGGTCAAACCATCGCTGAGAAAAGTGAGTGAGATCCATTTTGGTATATATGACCACAATTTCCGGTACTTCGGGAACCGGATACCGGGAACCAGGATAGCCGGAATCGGTTTGTTTAGTTGCCTACTGATAATGACTATCGATTTGTGTTGTTTTGAGATCAGTTTAGAATTTTTTTAAGTTTTTTGTTTCGCCGGTTTAAGTGACGGTGTACAATATTGAACACACTTTACCCTATAACTCCGGAACCGGAAGTCGGATCCGGATGAAATTCAGGAATTCCGTATGGGACCACGAGACCTTTCATTTGAATCTAAGTTTGTGAAAATCGGTCAAACCATCGCTGAGAAAAGAGAGTGAGATGCATTTTGTTATATATGACCACAATTTCCGGTACTTCCGGAACCGGATACCGGGAACCAGGATAGCTGAAATCGGTTTGTTTAATTGCCTAATGATAATGACTATCGATTTGTGTAGTTTTGATACCAGTTTAGAAAATTTTTTACGTTTTTTGTTTCGCCGGTTTAAGTGACGGTGTACAATATTGAACACACTTTACCCTATAACTCCAGAACCGAAAGTCGGATCCGGATGAAATTCAGGAATTCCGTATGGGACCACGAGACCTTTCATTTGAATCTAAGTTTGTGAAAATCGGTCAAACCATCGCTGAAAAAAGTGAGTGAGATGCATTTTGTTATATATGACCACAATTTCCGGTACTTCCGGAACCGGATACCGGGAACCAGGATAGCCGAAATCGGTTTGTTTAATTGCCTAATGATAATGACTATCGATTTGTGTTGTTTTGAGATCAGTTTAGAATTTTTTTTAAGTTTTTTGTGTCGCCGGTTTAAGTGACGGTGTACAATATTGAACACACTTTACCCTATAACTCCGGAACCGGAAGTCGGATCCGGATGAAATTCAGGAATTCCGTATGGGACCACGAGACCTTTCATTTGAATCTAAGTTTGTAAAAATCGGTCAAACCATCGCTGAGAAAAGAGAGTGAGATGGATTTTGTTATATATGACTACAATTTCCGGTACTTCCGGAACCGGATACCGGGAACCAGGATAGCCGAAATCGGTTTGTTTAATTGCCTAATGATAATGACTATCGATTTGTGTAGTTTTGATACCAGTTTAGAAAAATTTTTACGTTTTTTGTTTCGCCGGTTTAAGTGACGGTGTACAATATTGAACACACTTTACCCTATAACTCCAGAACCGAAAGTCGGATCCGGATGAAATTCAGGAATTCCGTATGGGACCACGAGACCTTTCATTTGAATCTAAGTTTGTGAAAATCGGTCACACCATCGCTGAAAAAAGTGAGTGAGATGCATTTTGTTATATATGACCACAATTTCCGGTACTTACGGAACCGGATACCGGGAACCAGGATAGCCGGAATCCATTTTTTTTAGTTGCCTAATGATAATGACTATCGATTTGTGTAGTTTTGATACCAGTTTAGAAAATTTTTTACGTGTTTTGTTTCGCCGGTTTAAGTGACGGTGTACAATATTGAACACACTTTACCCTATAACTCCGGAACCGGAAGTCGGATCCGGATGAAATTCGGGAATTCCGTATGGGACCACGAGACCTTTCATTTGAATCTAAGTTTGTGAAAATCGGTCAAACCATCGCTGAGAAAAGTGAGTGAGCTGCATTTTGTTATATATGACCACAATTTCCGGTACTTACGGAACCGGATACCGGGAACCAGGATAGCCGGAATCGGTTTATTTAGTTGCCTACTGATAATGACTATCGATTTGTGTTGTTTTGAGACCAGTTTAGAAATGGTTTTACGTTTTTTGTTTCGCCGGTTTAAGTGACGGTGTACAATATTGAACACACTTTACCCTATAACTCCGGAACCGGAAGTTGGATCCGGATGAAATACAGGAATTCCGTATGGGACCACGAGACCTTTCATTTGAATCTAAATTTGTGAAAATCGGTCAAACCTTCGCTGAGAAAAGTGAGTGAGATGCATTTTGTTATATATGACCACAATTTCCGGTACTTCCGGAACCGGATTCCGGGAACCAGGATAGCCGGAATCGGCTTGTTTAGTTGCCTACTGATAATGACAATCGATTTGTGTAGTTTTGAGACCAGTTAAGAAATTTTTTTACGTTTTTTGTTTCGCCGGTTTAAATGACGGTGTACAATATTGAACACACTTTACCCTATAACTCCGGAACCGGAAGTTCGATCCGGATGAAATACAGGAATTCCGTATGGGACCACGAGACCTTTCATTTGAATCTAAGTTTGTGAAAATCGGTCAAACCATCGCTGAGAAAAGTGAGTGAGCTGCATTTTGTTATATATGACCACAATTTCCGGTACTTACGGAACCGGATACCGGGAACCAGGATAGCCGGAATCGGCTTGTTTAGTTGCCTAATGATAATGACAATCGATTTGTGTAGTTTTGAGACCAGTTAAGAAAATTTTTTACGTTTTTTGTTTCGCCGGTTTAAATGACGGTGTACAATATTGAACACACTTTACCCTATAACTCCGGAACCGGAAGTCGGATACGGATGAAATTCAGGAATTCCGTATGGGACCACGAGACCTTTCATTTGAATCTAAGTTTGTTAAAATCGGTTCAGCCATCTCCGAGAAAACCTAGTGAGATTATTTGACACACACATATACACATACATACATACATACACACACACACACACACACACACACACAGACATTGCTCAGCTTGATGAACTGAGTCGAATGGTATATGACACTTGGCTCTCCGGGCCAATTTTTACTAGTCGGTTTTTCAAGTGATTGCATAACCTTTGTATATGAGAAAGGCAAAAAATATTGATGACACTATAAACTTTGTGATACAATTTTTCTGCGCCATATTATTTTTCAAGAACTTCATTATTCTTTAATATTTTTAAAGATTTTCGGTTTTCGTTATAGGTATCGATAAGTGAAACTAAACAAATATTCTTTTGTATCACGGATTCTGATACTGATTGATGATGTCTTTTTGGAAAATTACTAGAAATAGAATTAGTTAAATGAAAATAGGTACAAGAAGGAAACTCTTAATTTCTTATTCATAAAAAACCGTAAAAGCAAACTCCAAAATTTGAGTACTCTCATGCTCTTTTGCTAGCACTGATGATGACAGTGATGTTTGGTCCTGTCGTTCATACCAAATAGTTTCTCTTCCTCACAGAATTTACATAAAGTCCACCAAATTAAATTTTTATTGAATTTTCGCAGCTTTCTCCAACTGCTTATTTATTAACGTTAACCTCAGCAACTAGTTCGTAACATATGAAGCAGTGTTGCTCGAGTATATTAATTTTATGATTAGCAACGGGTTACTCAATTTGTGGTAACTGATGGTAAATCGTTCAAGAACACTTTTCATGCCGATTTTTCTTCGGAGTGGCTGGTCGTATCGTCGGTTCAGCCATCTCCGAGAAAAGTTAGTGCAAAAAAACGTTACATACACACATACGCACACATTTGCACATACAAACACACATACGCACATACACACACATAGATACACAGACATTTTGCGTACTCGACGAACTGAGTCGAATGGTATATGACACTCGGCTCTCCGGGCCTCGGTTCAAAAGTCGGTTTTCACAGTGATTGCATAACTTTTCGATATGAGATAGGCAAAACTGTAATCAAGTAATTTAAGATCCGAAACAATCAACGCGTTAAAAACTACAGTTTTTATTCAAACTGTTTTTAGTGGAAACATTTTGTTGTAGATTGTTATGTTTGACAGATTTTTCGACAAACGCTAGATTTTTTCATTTCATCAGTTTAATGAGAACTGCCTGGCTCACAGTAAGCTCTGATGTGTATCCACAAATCCTACAGTAGCTGGAAAGTTTTAAAGTGATGAAACAAAAAACGTCAGACGCTGGAATTGATGAGCTGAGGGTTTGTTTATTGTTTCATAAAATGGTTAGTGGCAGTGAATTTATGTTTTGTTTATTAAGGTTGCACTGAAGGAAATGGTTTATGCGAAACAATGTCTTCTTAATGAACTTTGCACTACACGATTAACCAATGAGAAACTTTCCAAACAACTGGACAAACAAAGGTTTGGTGAAGTATAATTAATGGAGCCGATTCGGTACATTAACAGTCTCGTTCCATAACCAGAAATTTCTTCCTAGCAAAAGACGAAGCATTACAGCTGGAAATGAGGGAAATAAAATCTGCTCTCCAATCAATGAAGGTAGTGAGATTTTCGTTATGCCATTATACTTTGATAGTTAAATAGAACCACCTCCAGAGTTCGTTACAGAGATCTAACAGAAAGCTTGCGCGCCACATGCGAGGATGTGCCAATACACGGTTTCGCCTTGGGGCAATGTTTCTCCGGATGCGGTCTACCAAACATTGGCACGAGAAACGACGGAATCGTTATCAGAAAATGTGTTTCCAGTTCGCAGCGTACGTACAGGAGCAGAATCGCTACATGCAGACGGTTGTTCATACTCAGCTGAGCGGTGAAAGCATTACGACCTCCCATCGGCAGTATTTGGATCTTCTAACCCGGTGTTCCCAGCTAATTCACGAAAATATGAACTTGAGACTGTTGTTCATGAACAAACTAGATGAACGCGGAATAGCTTCATACCGAAACAGTGCTCCTGCGAGTCCAGATAGCAGCAAAATGGAAGATGAGGTATGTTGACATAGTTTCCTATTGAAATACTCAAACATAGTTTTTCAGAGGGATTTTGATTCCGGTTCGGAAGCAACAGTTTTTTGTATTGCTCCAAAATATTTTGTCAGACAACGTTTCCATTCTGTTTGAATATTCCTATGTATGAAGCAATAATTGTATAGCTCTATGGCTTTTATTCATGAACACTTAATAGGCATGCAAATTCAATCATAATAAAGATATCTATTTGAAGGAATTCTAAAGCAATATTATTAAAAAATTAAAGCTTAGCCATTTACCTTTTACAGCCAGATTATACTGCTCTACTAGTATTCCCATCAGAACGCTTTTCCAGCTTCCGGGTTTTGATTCAAATGAGGCCACAAGTACGGTCACTTGACGACTTTGTAATAGAATCACTAAAGGCCAATTGTTGCAGTAAGCAGTAGTGGCAAACAAATTCTACGAGTCATCGGTCACAGTATTACCGAAAGCGTTCTCGTCGAATGGACGTGACACATCGGGTTGTTCGGAGGAAACAGATTTGCATAAGATCCTTCCTTCTAATCAACAAGAATGAACGAATGTCCCTGCCGTTGGCTATGAGCATCGCATCAAGTGTTCTTTTACTTTTACAGTGGGAAGTAAAATAAATGAACGCAAATTTGAATTTTAATGGCATTTGTTGAGTTAGTAATTTTGCAAAAAGTTCTGTGAAGGAAAAGTATCTAAGTAAAAGCACCGGTAATAGTATGAATTCTGAAACAAAAGTAACTGGAAACGGCTGTCCACAAGGAGGATGGACGCGTTTCTGGTGCTGTATGCAAATGGGTATTGAATGAATATTTGCGTATTTGGATATTCAAACGACAATGAATTATAGCAAATGAAACGTCGGAATTTGGCAGCGAAAGTTTTCGTTTTTGGTACAGTGTTTCGACCTGAAATTTTTGTTAGTTGTTTAAAACTTTAAAGCACTGCATGATATGAGCAGTCGACTGGAATACATTATCATCGATTTCAACGAGACACGTCTAGTACTGATCGATAATGATGTTTACTGGTACCTGGGAAAATAAATCAATGGAAAGGGTACTATCAAAGCGACTGTTTTCAGCAGCAATGTGCGATATCTTAGCTGTACGATAAACTGTGTGGAGAAGGAATATTCCTGCATGATTAATCATCTAGTTTACTAGTCCGACAAAAGAGCTTGTCACCCGATGAGAACACTTGATTATTACCTTCCCTTCTACTTCTGTAGCTTTGCTATCAATATCTGTCTATGTATTCTTGACAAAAGCTATCCAAAATGTGCATATATGAGGATATTCCACGATACTCTGCTTCATGCCAGGATAGCTTGATTAATTTCAATGTAATCTTTGAAACATATTGTATGCTGAAACATGAAACTAAAATGTATAGACTCATCATAATCCCTAACATATGATTCATTCTCAAGTTTATATAGGGGAAGATGGGGTAAAACGTACCCCCGAAGCATAATGCACCTTTTGCTTTTCTCAAAAGCTACCAATTTTTTTCACCGAAAGTACGCCATAACAACAGATTACTATAAAACTTTGGTAGCGATGGTTCAAGCATATCTGAAAATATATAAAAAACCAATCATGTCTCTGTTATAAGTAATTTTTGATGTTCATTTCATATTCAATAATATATATTAAGGCACACTGCGTTAAGCTATAAGATGCCGAGGGCATTAATTTTACCACTTAAAATTAGAGTAATTTCTTCTATTTCGTGATGTGATTTCGAGGAGATCAGATTCCAAGGTTGTTCATTTCATAGTAATTTTCTAGGGTGAGGAAGACGATTTTAATTATGTAAAAAGTAAACTTCTTTGCTAATCATTCGGGTTTCTAAAATTAGTTCTAATACAGACGATGTATTTGCAATTTTATAGAAAAATCGTCAAATTTATCTCATATTTTTGGGGGCAAAATGGCCCGAATTGTGTGAGGCAAAATGCTCAAGAATTCGCTTACAAAAATTATTGATAAGTTATCAATTTAATGCATAATAGTGAACAGTCTTCCACCTGGCAAATATTTCGTCAACGAAAAGTCTAAAGCTTTCTTTAAATAAGAAGAAGAAGCTTTATGAGGGTGCATATTGCCCCGTGGTTGCCATGAGCTTTAAGCCGTTGTTTTGATGGATGTTTACCCGTTGTTTAAGATCATCCTGCGTCTATGTTCAGATAATCGCACTTCGCGTAATTTAAATTGTATATGTTTCATGTTTTCCACCATCGGACGTCATGTCCCGCATATATTTCAATAGAAAATTTTTAAGGGTTTTGGAAAATTAGATATTTTATGTATTTTTCAATGCATTCAGCGAGTATTTGTACGTATCTTTGAGAAATAATGATTACGGAAGATAGTCATGCATGAAACTCTTCCGTGTTATTCTCTATAGTTAAGATATAGCAACATTTCCTTAGGGGTTGCGTTTTACCCCATCTACCCTTAATTATATAATAGAACTCCACGATAGATGAGATGGCTTTCATATAGGTCGTAGAGATGAAAGTTCTTTTCTAACATTAATATCTGATCCTAAGATGATAGAATAATTTCACGACTTTTATACTACTAATACTTTTGGTTTATTAAGTAAAAGCTATTCATTGTTTAGCAAAAGCTAGTATTCATTTTATGATTTGTTTTTTTCCTAATATTACAATGTTTAAAGATATGAGTATATATTTCGTTAACAATCAGTTTTCTGATTTAAACGTACCTGTTTTTACCTTAGGGCAAGCCTGTTGTTATATTTATCCTGATCTTACAAAAAAATGTCTGTTGTAACAGGTTTGTATCTAAAACAATCAGCTACGGCGAGCAAACAAGCTAGTGAAAAACAAGTGACAGGCAAGCTATAATTAAGTGAAAACAAGAAATAGCTTAGAATTGAATAATGAAGTACAAAATGAAAAGCTTCCTCTTCGCAAATGTCTTTTATTAAAAGTGTTCCAAAATTTGACGAAATTTCACGGAAAGTAATATTGGTTAAACTAGGATTTGTTGAAAATAACCTACTTAATAAAAAATTTAAAACTTACGATTCATGTCATTTTGAGTTGAACAAACGAACTGCTATATCTAGTAGCGATGACTTATCGAGTAGTGAAGAGGAAGATGCTTGTATGGATGTTCATAATCAGGAAACAATACAAGTAACTAAGGAAACCCCAATAGAATCAACAAATTTCAACATGATTGTTCTCAGTCAGGAAATACGAGAAGTGACGTCAGCAACATCAATAGAGACAACGGACTCAAACGTTCCAGAATACATCCGAAAATTTGATATTGATATTTTCAATCTCCAGTATTTCCGTGACCCCAATTATCAAACTAAAAATTTTTTCTCCTTAATATATAACGGAGAAATATCACGAGATAATAAGCAGCATTAGAAGACATATATTTGCTCTAAAAAAGGAATTAGTTTTGATGATGGAAGAATCGACGAGTTGTATGAAATGATCGGGCAGCTCAAAGAAATGTTTTCCAGTGAAGGAACGACAAGGGCTGAACAATTTGAACTCTTAACTGTTCTGACTAAGTCATGGCCGGCCGAGAGAAAAAAGAAAACATTTATTACGACAATAGAAACGGCAACGAAATCAAAAAGATTACTGAATGAGAGCGTTGTGCATTCTATTATTGGATCGAGGGCAGACAGCGGAAGAGATTTTTTTATTTTAATAACTATTTATTGGCATATGAGTTAAAATTAAATTATTAAGATTTAAATTGGGTGTTCAGCCACAAGTGGTGACTTTTCAGCCCTGTTATATATATATATGATTTGGTTATTACCATGAAGACATCATTTGCTTCTGCAATTCTGAGATTTTTGTGTAGGGAAAATTCTAAACCTACTTGTATTGTGTAATGGGGAAAAGGAACTTATATACTAACTTACTAACTAATACAGAGAGCGAATCGATTCAATTGAAGATTGCATCGATTTTTGTCGGAATTTGCTTATAATATTATGTGACATTACATCTAATGGTTCTATATTTGTGAGTCTGTGTAACTCATTTGTCCTAAACCAGGGAGGACGCTTCAGAATCATTTTCAGAATTTTATTCTGAATCCTTTGAAGCGTTTTCTTCCTGGTGGAACAACAGCTTGACCAAATTGGTACCGCATAAAGCATGGCTGGTCTGAAAATTTGTTTATAAATTAACAATTTGTTTTTTAGACAGAGCTTAGAATTTCTGTTTATAAGAGGATATAAACATTTAATATATTTATTACATTTTGCCTGGATTCCTTCAATGTGATCCTTGAAAGTGAGTTTTTTGTCATACGTTAAACCTAAGTATTTAGCTTGATCAGACCATGTCAATTCCAAGCCATTCAATTTGAGAATGTGATTATTGTTTGGTTTAAGAAAAGAAGCTCTTGGCTTGTGAGGAAAGATAATTAATGGCGTTTTTGCTGCATTTGGTTTAATTTTCCATTTTGACAGATAATCACTGAAAATATTTAAACTTTTTTGTAGGCGACTGCAGATCACTCTTAGATTTCTACCTGTGGCTAACAGACTTGTGTCGTCACAGAATAGCGATTTCTGACAACCAACGGGTAGATTTGGAAGATCAGAAGTGAAAATATTATACAAGATTGGAGCTACACTCGAACCCTGCGGAACACCGGCTCGTACGGGTAGCAATTCAGATTTACAATTCTGATAGCTAACCTGAAGAGTACGATCAGTTAAATAATTTTGAATCATTTTGATCAAATAAATAGGAAACTGGAAATCAGACATTTTTGCTATTAAACCTTTGTACCAAACACTGTCGAATGCTTTTTCTATGTCTAGAAGAGCAACTCCAGTGGATAACCCAGAAGATTTATTTGATTTTATCATGTTCGTTACTCTGACAAGTTGATGAGTAGTTGAATGTTCATGACGAAATCCAAACTGCTCTGGTAAAAAAAATTGAATTCTCATTTATATGAGTCATCATTCTCAACAAAATAATTTTTTCAAAAAGTTTACTGATAGATGAAAGTAAGCTAATTGGGCGATAACTTGATGTTTCTGCTGGGTTTTTATCAGGTTTTAGGATAGGAATTACTTTAGCGTTTTTCCATCTTTTTGGGAAGTAAGCTAATGAAAAACACTTGTTGAAAATTTTAACCAGGAGTCTCAAGGCAACATCGGGAAGATTTTTAATAAGAATATTAAAAATTCCATCATTACCAGGAGCCTTCATGTTTTTGAGTTTCCTAATAATTGATTTAATTTCATCAAAATTCGTCTCAATAATGTCATCGTGTGATAACACTTGGGTTGAAATATGATCATATTTCAGTGAGACTTCATTTTCAATAGGACTCACAACGTTTAAATTAAAATTGTGGACACTCTCGAACTGCTGAGCAAGTTTTTGAGCTTTTTCACCATTTGTAAGAAGTATTTGATTTCCTTCCTTGAGAGCAGGAATTGGTTTCTGAGGTTTCTTAAGAACCTTAGAAAGTTTCCAGGAAGGTTTAGAATATGGTTTAATTTGTTCAACTTCTTTAGCGAAATTTTCATTTCGCAAAAGAGTAAATCTATGTTTAATTTCTTTTTGTAAATCCTTAACTATGTTTTTCATAGCAGGATCACGAGAACGTTGATATTTTCGTCGACGAACATTCTTCAACCGAATGAGCAGTTGAAGATTGTCATCGATGATAGGAGAATTTAATTTAGTTTGAGCTTTGGGAACTGAAAGATTTCTTCGCTTCGATAATATAATGATTCAAATTATCAATTGCTGTGTCGATGTCCGCAGAGTTTTCTAAAATAGTTTCATGATCCACATGATTTTCAATGTGAGATCTGTAATCCAACCAATTGGCTCTATGATAGTTGAAAATAGAACTAATTGGATTAATTATAGCTTCGTTGGAAAGTCTGAATGTTACAGGAAGATGATCTGAGTCAAAGTCAGCATGTGTAATCGGTTCACTACAAATGTGACTTTGATCCGTTAGAACCAGATCAATTGTAGACGGGTTTTTCACGGAAGAGAAACAAGTCGGATTACTGGGATGAAGAACTGTGAAGTAACCAGCTGAGAGTTGATTATGAAGTATTTTACCATTACTGTTATTTTGCCTACAATTCCACTGGACATGCTTAGCATTTAAGTCCCCTATTACGAAAAATTTCGATCGATATCTTGTAAGTTTTTGCAAATCGCCTTTAAAGAAATTCAATTGTTCACCGGTGCATTGGAATGGCAAATATGCTCCAGCGATGAAATAAATTCCATGAATGGTTTCAACTTCGATTCCCAAGCTTTCAATAACTTTAGTATTGAAAGAAGGTAAAATTCGATGTTTAATTTGCCGTTGGACAAAAATGGCAACTCCACCACCCATTCCAGTAAACCTGTCAAATCGATGAACCACATAATGTGGATTACTTTTCAATTTTACATTTGGTTTAAGAAAAGTTTCTGTCACAATGGCAATATGAATTTTGTGAACTTTGAGAAAATTATAAAATTTATCTTCACTCGATTTCAAAGATCGAGCATTCCAATTTAAAATATTCAAATAATTATTTAACATCACTGTTAAATTTTAAATTCATTATAATATTATTTGCAAATTTCCATCCGATTTGAAATGCTTCAAAAAGTGATGAAGTCGAATTCATTTGGATGATCATTTGAAAAAGTTGATCTTGTAGGTAGATCATTTTATTTTCAGTTATATCGCCTAAATCGACTTCATTTAAAGAAGCGAATGGCTGGAATATTTGTAGGTAGACTGCCATTAGAAGAAGATGATTTGGCCGGTCTACCTATTAATAAATTGTTTTCGTTAGAAGAAGAACTGCAAGGTCCTGTGTTTTGATTATTTACATTAGAAGAAATAGGTGATAGATTTCTACCTAATATACCAGCATAACTGACATTAGAAGAAGATGATGACGAGGTCGATCTACCTGTCAATAAATTGTTTTCGTTAGAAGACGAATTGGCAGGCGTACCTGTTTTTTGTTTCGAAGAAATCAGTGCTTTAGAAGAATTAGGCGTGGCATTTGTAACGGTTTTTTTGATTTTCAGGTATGTTCTGTAAATTTAAGGTCGTTGATTTGACTTGTTGTCGAAGCGAACGAGCGTTTAAAATTTTTTCCCTGACAGGACATTTCAAATAATTGGATTTATGATTTCCATTGCAATTTGAACATGAAAATTTATCAGTGGTTTCATTCATTGGACAAACGTCTTTCGAATGCGATTTACCACAATTCAAACACCGTATATCCATATGACAATTTTTGGTTCCATGACCGAAGCCTTGGCAACGACGACATTGCGTTAAGTTTGCAATACGATTATGCCGTTTATAATGTTCCCAATGAATTTTAATGTGGGAAATGAAACGTACTTTTTCTAAAGTTTTCAAATTGTTTACATCACATCGATTGAAGTGTATTAGGTAAAGTTCATGGGAAATTCCAGAGCGTGGTTTAGAAGTACCATTCGCTCTTTTTTCATAAGTATTACTTGGGAAGGGGCAAAACCAAGCAATTCTTTTAGTTCATTTTTAATTTCATCAATACTTTGATCATTTGATAATCCTTTCAAGACAGCCTTGAAGGGTCTGTCTGATTTTATATCATATGAATAAAATTTATGAAGTTTCTCGGTCAAATATCGAATAAGACGTTCGTAATCTTCCAATCCATCCACCAAGACTCGACATTCTCCTCTTCGTCCGATTTGAAATGAGACTTTTACTTCCGGGAGAAAAGTAGAAAGCTCAGTACGGAATGCTTTGAAGTCGGAGATCATCACCGTCACTGGTGGCATAGATTGATGTTTCTTCCCAGAACGACAAGCGTCCATTTTGGGAATTTTTGAAGAATTTTCTTCTATGTCGCTACAATCGGATTCAGGAAGAATCTCGTAAATATTGTTAGACGGCATAGGATCAACGGGAGGGAAATCCGTCCGTTGTCTTTTATTTTTACATTCTGATTCTATAAGATCGTGAATGTTATTAGAAAAATGTTGAATAACGGATTGTGATTTATTCCGTATTGAATTATTTTTAGCCTTAGGCTTGTTGCCTTTCCGGTTGGACGCAGGCATTTTTGAAATTAATGAAATTTCAAATTAAATTAACTAGGCTAAATTAGTCTTCGATTAGACTCCTAGCTAGCCTTAAAAAAGGCTGATTAATTTCTTAGTCACTCTAATATCACTCTTTGTATCACTTAGTCACTCTAATATCACTCTTTGTATCACTCAGTCACTTAGTTAGTGATTCAGGTAGCCTTGAAAAAGACTGAAGCCTTGAATCAATGAAACTCTAGGTAGCCAGAAAAAAAATCCAGGAGCCAAGAGCTATACGCGTGCGGTGCGAACGACTGTTCAACACCGACTTTGAAGTGGAAGAGATAAAAATATTAATGACACCGTTATGCAATTTTACGCACTGAAAGATCGAAATCAGCATTTTGACGAAAAAATTAGTTGATTTTCTGATTTTAATTAGTTATTTTTTTAGACAACTAAAAAAATCTTACTTTCTATAATTTAGATTTTTTAATTCTAATTCCCTTAATAATAGTAAAAGATTAGTCGAAATGGCAATTATTTTAGTTGAATTCACCAATTGAACGTGCTATCATTTCTTAGCTATGGCACACTCTACTTCCAGTCAACTAATTTTTTAGTTGAATTAGAAAAAATAAAATGTTGTTTCCAACCACTTCTGCCTTGAATTGATTGAAATATTCTGCCATCTGCAGCTATATGGCGCACTATCACCGAAAAAACGTTAACACCGTAAGCCGTAACACCGTAGCCACTAGATGGCACACTACTACCGAAAAAAATGTCAGTCCCGGTTATCTTTTCTATATTAGCAAGTATAAATACGATGTTGTATTGAAGGAAAAGACATAGACGAAACATTCTTTTAAACATTCTAAATCGCTGTTTTCTTCATTCGATTTCGCGAAATTGACTCTCTCACTGAAAAATTTGAGCACTCGGAAAACAAAAACCGAATACAAGTAGTACAACAGACGGCGTAGCCCGGAAGGTTGGAAGATACAAAAAACTTCGTTTAACATATCCAATTATTACGCACAATCGCTTCAAATGCGTACAAATTCTGAAATAATACACTTTCCACTGAGAGTTTACGTCATTTTTACATATCGGCTTAGAAATTTAAATGTGGATATATCGTAACACATGCGAAAAACATCAAAACAATTTGCAAACAGTTTCAACAAGACTATCCTTTTCAGCTTTTTAATGGATTGTTTTGCTTTGACACTTCTCAAGAATTTTAGGCTAAGAAACTTGTTAATAAAACCAATTTCATTTTTGTTTTCTTTTTGCTGTCTTTCAGTGTTGTTAAAATCAACAAATTCAAAAACAGTAATACGAATTATTCGCAAAGCTAATTTCGGTTGTTCCGTGCGAGGATAATAAAACCAGTCAATCAATGCCTGGTCAACGTGATTGTGTAACAATTAAGAAGGACGGAGAACGCCAAGCTATTAAAAAAAACGACATGCTCAATCATTTTAGTTTTGTAGTTATTTTCGAAGAGTTGTGTCATGATTCTATTTTCTTTAACTTATTTATCTCAAAAATGATTGATTTTGTTCGACAAGAAAAGCAGTTACAAGTGAACAAATCGTTTTTTTTTATGTCCGATGGAGCTGTTTAGCAATAAAAAAATAGAAACAACTTCTCCAGTCTTTGCCAATATAAGAAAAACTATGATAATCCGAAATTCGTTACAAAAATAGAAAGTACCCAACATTTTTTTTAACGAAACGCTGTATTTCGAGAACGACAGCTTATAACAAAATTTTGATTAACATGTTTTTTAATGTAAATTGCGCGTTCTTTCATAAAATTCTGTTGAAAAATATATAAAAATTTTGTTCAATGGTTTTCAAAAATTTACTTTATTTTGAAAATATGTAACTTTTTCAAATACTATTTGTTCTAACTTTAAATTTGACAGTATTTTTTTGGACTTCAGCTAAAACATATCAAAAAATAAATAAAATCGATGAACAGTTTTTCGATGGAGTGAACAGTTTTGGAGATATTAGAATTATAAGTGTTATTTAAACTTTTTTATTTATTTCGTATGGAATTGCTCTTATAGACTGTTATGCACTGATGAATCTAAAACGAAACGTAAAGAGTAATGAACTGTGATTTGAAAATGGGAATTATTTTATCGGTTTTATTAAAATAAAATCGAAAGATGACAAATCTTTAGAAAAAATATTTTTCAGTAGTATGGATCAGCAGTAACGGTGGTATTTTGGCCACTCGAATATATTTTGGACGGCGCAAACATTTTAGGTTGTAATCAAAATAACGTTTTCAAAGTTCAAAACTCATCAATCTTAAAGTTTAAATTTATCATTTTATATGAGGATGAAATTTTGTCTCAAGGCTGTTTTGTTTCCAATCAACCGTCCATACATTGAAGGTGGATGTGGTTATGGCAAATAAACTTCTAACAAAAACTCCAAACTGATTTTTTTAATTTAAAACTAAACCTGTGAAGGAATCAAAATACAATAAAACTTGATTTTTGTGAAAAATTCAGCAAGTTTTGTTTATTTTGTAACTAGTTTGAATTATAAATAAGGCGAGTTGGTAATGTCAGAGACATAATTGGATTGACGTGAATATGAATAATATCATCTCGTTTAAAGCTGATGTAATGAACAATAAAATATGTGACAGCACTTGCGTATCCCAATGTTACCAAAATCGATTAAAAAAAATATAAACAATGTATTTTGCTCGTATACAAAGTAGTTGAATGTTAGTTTTATTTGCATTTGAGGGTCGCACTGCGAACGGTTGAACAAATTGATTATTTCAACTTCAGATTTGCATAATTCAACAGTTGAATAATTCTTATAGCCCTTTTGTAAACTTTCAGCTCAGTCAACTGCGGCATTAATGAATGAAATTAGTTTTACCTTTCTTTATAGAAAGTTACTAAAATTGCTGGAAAAATCGACTTCTGATCGGAGCTCTGGTGACCCCTAGTGTTATATACCGTTCGACTCAGCTTGATTAGATCGGAAAATGTATGTGTGTGCACCTTTCCAAAAATTTCAAAAGCTTTTCAAAACTCAAATTTTGACTGCAAAGTCCTTTGAAACAGAAGATCAAATTCCACTAAAGGAATGTAATATCAAGGCTTTTCTTGCCATATCGAATTAAATTTCTAACAAAGGTTCTAAGTTGGCAGTGTTCAAGTGGGCGAAATAGCCTAATTTGTCTAACCACAACGATGGAAATAGAATTCATGACGATATTTCATTTAAGAAAAAATCATGCAACATTTAAATTACCGAACAATATCCAATATTCATGTTTCTATACGACCCAATAAGTAATCGATTGAACTTCGTGCATGCAATCTCGTTGCTTGACTCTCCTTTTTGATCTGCTTTGAAATTGATGGAAAAATCCCATATCCAACGTGCACTCTGAGTAGTCGGATGTTTGCCAAGAATTTTTCTCAAGTCTGGTAGAACCATGAATGAACTAAGATTGGATAAGACAACAATAACTTTACGACATAATCTTTTGTGTTTGCTATCTCTTAACCTAGATTAGTTGAATTTTTCGTAATGGATTTATACCTGAAATGCTAAATGTTTTCTCATAGCAGGCGAAGCTCCCCTTCCCGTTTTTCGATTCACACACTCTCCTTTCTTAAACGGTTGTGTTGTGTTCGATTTACCTGAAAACGTTCATTGCTATTCCATACGGTACCAACTTGATAGAGCGCATACATGAGATTAATCCTGCTGCGAGCGTTAGCTTACATTAGCATTAAAGAGATGTCGCGCTGTTATGCGATGCCAGACAACGAAAGTTCATTTGGGATTCATAAGCAGCAAACTAGTTGTCTTATAAGACTGTTTCGTCTATTTGCATTCTACTGGAGCTAATAGGGGACAAAACATCCAAGTTGTATACAGAATGGAATGAATTTTACGTTTCTGAAATTTTAAAAGCAATATTGGAATTATTATCACAGTAACGGAAATTAGATTGCGTTGGTGCATACAAAATTTTATACTATTTAAAAGGAAGATTCTATCTAAGTAGAATCCATCTGGTTTTAATAGCGTTGTATGGAAAATCATTTTCCCATTTGAAGTATGATTCTGCATGCAAAAAACCATCGCCAGATTGAGAAATGGAAAACTGTTACAGTGTGTTCCAGTAAAAATATGTAAAAATATTTACGCCTTGCTTTTTGGTTACTCTGTGCAAAAGTTAATTCTTAATTTGAGTGAAAAGTACACGTTAATACATAACATCATAAAACTGCAAAGCATTATTGGTAGCCGGCTACCCAGAGAAATTAATAAATGATAATATTATTCGTACATTTACTAACAAACTTTTCTTTTTAACGATTTATTAATTTTTAGTTTGACGTAAAGCCGCCATGACTAAGTTCAGTTTTTGCAATGACTGAGCGGAAATATATATTGGAGAAGCCAAGTGAAAGAAAAACTAACAGAAAAGATGAATTTTTTGGAAAAAGATACGCTCAGAGACAGGACTCGAACCTGCGTTCTTATGCATTCTGTGCATACGCGCTACCATTTCGCCACTCTGATCTTGTTTTAGCCACTCTAAAACTCGAAAACAGACATAGTAGCAACGTACATCGAACATGGTCTACATCCTGGCCGTCACCCGACCCATACCTTACATCCAAACATCTTCTCTGTCCATCAAACCTATACCTATTACTTTTCTTTCCTGTGACGCATGTAAAAATCCAAATAAATACCGCTCGCTAGGTCGCAACTCAGTTAGATGGGTTCGCTTCATTCGGTACATCATGGACTTCATTTGCTTTATATCATAAACGCCCCTTGAGGCATTATTCATATTCTTGTTTACCTGCTTGCTCAACCGCAGCTGCATATTGCTTGCCAAACCAAATTCTATTTGGCAAACTTGGCCTATATCCTGAAATGCTCCTCTACGACGTTCCATTGCATGGCAGTAAAAAAGACATTCCGGGAAGCTGTTTAAAGTCCTCTAGAACATAAGTTCGTGTATTTTCACGCAGGAAAACTTTGTCAAATATTCGCGATACAACTTGTAAGTTCGGATTTCAGTCATCACATTCTGTTTATCATTACGGTTCGATTTACAGATTACAGATATCACCTTGAACGACTTTATATCTTGCCGTTTCTTGAAAGTATGTATGAATGTTGGAGACATTGTTTTTCAAACCACAACGTATATACGTATTTAGAGGTGTTCAGGTGTTCAGTTCAGCTTAGTCTTAAGTTGGTTTGGCGTCATGGAAGGGTGGAAACATATTTACCTCTCAAGTAATTTGAATACGAGCAAGAAGCACTTGTGAAGTATCAGTAAATATTACCATTACCAGTGCAGAGCTGAGTCATTTTGCTATCTTCGCAAATCGCTTGCCATAAAAGGAACTTTTTCGCAAAAATGGAATTTGGTTCGGATTTTTGACATTCTCAGGACCGGTTAGGTTAGATTTTGCGATGTTGGACTCTCTCGTATCTGTTTGATTCAATGATCTTAGTATTTATAACAACACGCTATCGTTTGTATACTCACAGCCGTTAGAGGAGGGATTTAAATGTTGCGTTTTGCTTAACAGGTTTCGGTTTAGTGTCTCCTAAACTTTGTATGAATGTACTTTTACACGTTTGAGTGTTTCTGATACTAAAGCAATTGAAACATTTAACATTGCATGCATTTCTAAGAGCAAGAGTATAACTACAACTGAAAGCAGAACTAGTGAAGATGCTAAGATGGTGGAGATCGAAACCTTTCGTTTTGGTCATTCCGGGATTAGTCTAGTTTTGTTTGTTGACGATTAAAATAGTAGACCCGGAGTAAAATAAATACAAAAAACTACAAGGATCAGCCTCATGGCGTTGTTCGAGCCATTGATGTGGAACAAGGCAACCAAAATTTCTAATGATCTACAATCAAATAGTTCAATCAATCGTCACACTTCAATTCGCAAATGCACGAGAGACTGCTTAGATTGATCTTTATTAGGAACCAAAACCGAACACGTGAACCCAGAATATGAACTCTATTTGTCGTGATTTGTCTTTGTTTTGTAGCCGACGAAATTACACCAATAGCCCAAATGTATGCAATTATATGTTTGTACACGCTTGCGATACGGATATCGATATTTAAGCTTCTCTTCGCCAAGCTTGTGTTCAAGTTTTGTATGCAAGCAGTTATTTTTATAGCGTTTCTCTACCATTACTACCATTCTGCGATTTCGGTTGAAGCGATAAACTTTTCTCATTATCAATCGAGTTCATCTTATATGAATTGGAAATTAATCTTATGCACTCCAAATTTACCCTGGGGTAGATGTCAATCTCTCAGGCGAAACGACATAACATCCCAGTAAATTCGAACATCGGACGCATCGTGCACGAAAGCTTTTGATTGCGTTTCGAGCTTACATAGTGTATCGGTAGAACAAAAGAGTGAAGATATACCAAAGCAGA
Organism: Malaya genurostris; assembly: GCF_030247185.1. Lineage (NCBI taxonomy): Eukaryota > Metazoa > Arthropoda > Insecta > Diptera > Culicidae > Malaya > Malaya genurostris. The sequence goes on along the minus strand of NC_080572.1, from coordinate 94,171,914 downwards.
GAGCGGATATCCAATACTCAGGTGATGAGATATATCGGGGTTGGATTTCCAACCTCAAACATAGGGCCAGAGTTTTTCTGGCCCTGAGAGGCGAATGACCTAAAGGTTAAAGCCTCCATGATCGAGACAAAAGAATGTTTAACACTCTTGCACACCCTATCGGGGAGACGTCGGCTCGAAAATGCCTTGTTTGATATTCCTTCGCTCTGTTTCTCTAGCGATACATAATGTAAACATAAAGCTTTTTTAGGTCGACGCGATTGATGCAAATGGTGCAGAATTGTCCGATGACGGGCCGATCGAAGCGCTACAATCGGCCCTATATCGTGCTCAATCGGTCCGATAATCGGCCCGATGATCGGACCGATGCGGGTCGACAACATCCACCGGGATGGAATTTCATCCGAACTTGCATGACACAAGATCAGAGCATACCAGTTAAAGCTTCAAATCGTTTTATGGCACTTTTTGTCTTGCTGTCTAGCAACAACCTACCTCTAGCTTTATACTCGTAGGACTGAAACGTTAGCTATAATTTTGCTCATATTTATAGATTCGCGTGCTTCCAACAGCTTCGGTTTTGATTCGATTAACCAATCATAGCGATGCTTTCCCTTTGATATATTGCTTACTCGTTCAAAACCGTCGACTATGGCAGGGAAATCCGGTATACCGGAGATTTTTTGCAGACAAAATAGGACACTGCTATCTATTAATCAACATTTCAATGATATACAATTAAAAATACTTGGCTATGAACATTCAAATCAATACGTAGAAATATTTCCAATCAAATGGTGACATAATATTAATAATTGATACTAAATTGACTGAGCTGTAATTGTTCAAAACCTGACCACATTTCTACGTATATTATTCTTGAGTTTCTAATTTGCACCCCTATATAGAAAACAAAAATGTGTTCCACATTAAAAACACGTCCCGGATAGTCCCGGATGGTCCCGTCCCGGAATAGTGCGAATAGCGTTTAACTCGTTTTATTTTTGCTCGGTTTTTACTAAATATCGGTACACTGCGCAATACTTGCACCATCTTTCTTACATATTTTCATCTTTGTTGTTTTTAAATACCTTTCCTGCTTTCCCTCTATAATCGACCAGAATTTGTCTATTGGGTGAACTTCAGGTGAGTTTGACGAATTTACTTCGGTACGAAAACTACTACGTTGGCCTTCACTCCATCACCGGTTTCGCGTTGCGACACGATGCCAGATCCAATCAAAATAGTGTGTCACCTTCGAGAGATCGGAGGAACGGTAACAGACACTTCTTAAGCCAAATATATAAGGTCGTTGATGCTTCGTTGATTTATCTCACCCACAGATCGCCTGTCACACCAAGTACTTCATGACAAATTATTCGAGCTTCTTCTTCCTAATTTAAAATTAAAATTCCAGGTCTGGTATCCGCTTTAATGTACATCTTGTCATCCATTACGATGCATTTGGGCTGATCCAACCACTCGCGGTACAGTTTCTTGGCACGAAATTTGCCTTTATTGGTTCGGTTAGACCCCTTTGTTACCTTGAATAAGTGAAGTTCGGCCGCTTCATTTCTTGTTGGATGAGCTAGATGGACGAATTGATATTTTTGGGCTCGTCCCGAATCGATGGATTCGGATTGTGTTTTATGTAACTGCTTATCTTTGCTGTGGGTTGAGTTTTTTCGCTTTTTTCTGCCGCAGGTCACCGCGAGGTGGTCTGGGTCTCCTTGAATAATTTAACCACACAGGACAAGGTCACTTCTTTGGACTAGTTTTTTTTGCATTTCATCTCAATACATTAAACATCTATACACAGAACAAAGGGTTGCATTTAATTCGATTGCAGTCTTTACGTGAAGTGAATCAATTTTCATTTCATTGAACCATTCCGCGTAGATTCATGATAAATCGAAGAAGCTTGCTTCAGCGAATCTAATACAGACGACCGTACTCGATTACGGCGATATTATCGCTTCAAGCAATTGAAAAGTGAGAAGCAAATAATGTTGTGCATTTTTTTCTGACCCGCTCTGTAACATCATTTATGATTCATGACTAAGCCAAAGGGAAAAGCAGCAATAAAATTCGCAATCCAACTTAGCCGAAGCACGCTACAGTACCATCGAGTAAGAAGAAAAATATGAAAATGATTCAATTATTCTTGCGAATGGCACTCTTCTCGAGTTGATGGTTTGGCTTCTGTGTATGATTTGATAGTAAAGTATGTGCAGATCGAGCAATAGTCGGGAAAGAAATCTCTCATTGGGAATCTTTCTTTAAACAAAAATGGGGAGTCGACTGAAAAGTCCTGAATGAATCAGTCGGTAAACATGCACCCCGTCGAGTGTTCTACCTTCTAGCTACAGTTACATTGAAGAAAAACAGCATACCAGGTAAATGTGATTGCTCGGCAAAGTATTTTAATATTTCAACGAAATTATTCTGAGGAGGCTGGCTGAGATACATAAACAGTACATACACCATGTAAAAAATAGGTACTATATATACATTTATTTCTGTTGAGTGTGAAATAATTTTTTTTCAAGTTTTTCTATAGCCAAAAAAATTTTTGACATGTATTTTTAGCACACTTTACTACAGTATTTCAGTAATATCGTGACTGAAATGTCCATTTTAATTCAAACTATTTTTCTCTGTGCATAAAGGGCGCAATGTGTGAGCCGCGGTAAGAATGTTAAACGTTTGGTAGCTCGTTTCCATTCATATTCGTTCGCCCTTGAAGTTGAGATTCAATTTAAATGTGGAGTACATGCAAATCAGAGACGTGAAGTAGCTTCCAAAGGTGAACGATGAACTTTCACAAGTTCCGTAAGGGCAAACAATGTGGTAGGCTTTGGTGTCATCATATCACCATGCCGACTTCTTGGAAGTCATTCGAATATGACATCTTGATTTGGTAATCTGATTCATACACAAGTGATGTGCTGCGTCAGAAGGAAAAAATCTGGTTTTGTTTTTTTGTCGTTTGGAGAATTGATACGATTGATAAAATTTATATAAAATTTAAACATCTTTGATGTGAGAGTTCAAACAGCAAGATTGGTGGCGAATTTGTTTCAATAATATACAGCTAGACTGTTTGTGTTTTAATGATTTTAATAAATCATCAGTTTGAATTCCTTTCATATTGGATTCGAACTAACGAGAAAATGTATATTTTTGGATTGGTGAAGTCAAATTCGGCTTTCGTCAATCAAGCAAATTCAATATGAAGGTTGTCTCGAAAGACTTTTTTTTAAATGAAGAAAAAAAACAGCTTTTCTCTTGATTTTGTATTTGGTACCAGTATCGATCGGTTAGAAACCAAAGTTCCTTAGTTTCTTATTCTAAGTTTCTACGTTATATTTAAAGTTTAAATTCTTTTGAACACTTTTAATTTTGGTACAGTTTCAGTCTTTTGAAACAAAACAACAAGCGTGTGATCGCTGCATGCGTCGTAACCATGACAATGTTTGTTTATGTTTGAAAAAATATCAAGTTACAGTACGAACTATACTGAGCGATTTTGCTGCATATTCCGTGATTCTTAAAATAAGAAGGTTTAAATTACTTACAATTATTGCTTTGAATTTGTTTAGTTTTTTATTGTTGATATTGTTTGAAGCATTAAAGTCAATTGAAACAAGAAATCATTATGTGCTGCAGGTAAACATATGTTTGCTTCTTTTCTAACTTTTATTGTTTCAATGGCATTTTGCGGGAGCTAGTCGACGCTTATTAATGAATATCAATAAAATTTCATTATTACTGAACCTACTGGTTCATGATTACTGACCCAACATTTTTCAATGGAACATTTCGTGTCCATGTCCCACAATAACTTTCTATTTCGTCATGTAAAATATAGGGTAGAGAGACCGATTTGACTCAAGGCTGATTTGGATTTTCTCGTATACAGCGTGGTCACGATTACTCGCGATCGGTAAAGTGGAATGGTGTGATTTTTTTTTCAACACAGAGGGCAGTACTGTCCTTCATGCAATGCGAGAATAAATCAGCTGAATATTGTTTAGAATTCGATGTCAGCATTTTTTCCAAAATGTGTACCACCTATGCTTCGCGCTTCGAAGCAGTTTTTTGTGCTCGCACCTGGAAGGTCCCAAAATGACCCAAGCTGCCGCGGTGAAATCCATGCAAAAGTCGAAACAGTTTGTGAGTAAGTGGGTGAATCGTTTAAAAGAGGTGACAAATGTCGACGACTTTCCAAATTGCGGTTCTGTCGGTGTATTGTCGAAAAAAGACGAAAATGTGATTTGTGACCTGTTTTTTTTAAGAATCCAACATTAACTTTGCGCGAAGGTGTTTCAAAATTGACCAAAAAAGGTTTAGATATATCATACGGAACTGTTCGCAGACATTTGATCGCAAATAATTTGAAATTTCGAAGTACTTTGCAAAAACCCATGGTGAGTGAAAAACATGTGCAAAAACGTCTTGAATGGACCATGGTGTCGTGACTTTGGATTGGCTTTCTCAGTCGCCCGATGCCAATCCAATTGAGAACGTTTGGGCTCAAGTGATGATGAAGCTTGGAAAAAACCGACCACACAATTTGAAGCAACTTGTTCGTCGAATTAACAAAACTTGGAGAATACGCGCAAAATCTCGCTCAAAGTTTGCCTCGATGGTGTCAAGCCATAATTAACGCTGAAGGGGATTGGACTTGCTATTAATGTATTTGCATGTAAGTTTTTGATCTAATAAAACAATATTCAAAAGTATTTTCGTGTTGAGTCTCTACATTTTCTCACAACAGTGACCATGCTCTTATGTAACAGACTGTATATTACTTACTATTTGGATTTTTTTCAAAACTGTTCTTCGATTCTAGAAAAAAGAAGTTCTCTTGTTTGGTAATCGAATAATATTAATAAAAAATAGGAATAACCGTAGGCCTTTTTGCGTTGATGATATGTGTTGTTTTGAACAGGTAACTATGTAATTCCTGATTTCCGTTAGTCAGATCAAGACAAAATTCAGTAGTAGTTGAAGATTACACTTATTTACTCTTTCAGTGCGTGCCCTTTGATTTGCATCTATTTTCCATTCCAGTACCTCTGGAACTGGAAATTGGAGTCCAGTATAACGAAAGTGAGTTTGTTTGATCATCAATTAACATGATCTACAAATAGAAATCGTGTTAAGAGACCTAAGAGTTTTAGTTGATGTTTTTCACATGCATTACATTGTAGTTCCTGATCCGAATGTCGGAATTGGGCAAAATAAAACTGACCATTAAAGCTTTGGTTTAGTTCTATGTTTGTGAAAAATGGAAGTGTCATTTCTGTTAAATCTATGAGAGTTCCATTACGGTGTCTTTTGATAACTTTCACCGGTACTTCTCGAACTGCGAATCGAAGACCAGTTTTGTAAATCAGATGGAATTACTGCTGAGCTCTGAAGAACTAGCTCTATTTGAAATTGGAACCGGATGTCAAAACTGGATAAAATTCAAAAGCAGGCTATGAGAATGCAAAACCATTTATTTGAATCGGTGTTTAAATTTCACACACAAATAATGTCCTTGAAATATTATTGTTGTAATAACTAGATTTTTAGAAAGACACTATTAAAATTACCCTCAAATGCTAGTTTAAATAACAGGTTTAGAAATATTTCGAAAATAGGCCGGAAAGGTTATGGCCTCGGTGTTTTGAGATGTGCGTTGTGTAATATTTATCGACAATCTTGAGAATTACCATTAACAGTTAATATTATATAGCTTTATTGGAGTGTTTGAAGGCTGAAATTGCAAAGAAACGACCGCATATGGCAATGAAAAAAATTGTTTCATCAAGACAACGCACCGTGTCACAAGTCAATCAACAACAACAAAAAGGTGGAGAACAGCATAGGTCTATTAAATATGGTTTTAAAACATCTATTCCGAAGGGTTTGTATTTTTTCAGACGAGACGAAAGATCATGTATTTCGTTTTAAGTTAATTCAATGACAATAAGTTATCGTTTAGAACACTTTTCATCGGGCTTATAATGGTACTGATATTATGATGGGTATAAAATAAGGCTGTATAATCGACAATGAGTCTTGGATTCAAGTTGCCTAAATCATATAAGAGAAATAATAAAGGTACTATATTACTACCTTGTTGTACACTAATTTTCATAAGAGCGAGGTTGCTACGTTCACCATCAATGGATGCAAATTGTTGCCTATTTGTCAAGTAACTGCGAATAACTTTGTTGGCAATGCCTCTGATACCTAACATTCGAGCTTTTCCTATAAAATCGTGTGGTTTAACGTGTGGTTTCAAAAATTTTTTTAGGTCAAGAAATAAGGCACCGATCATATTCTCACGATCTTTTTCATTCATTATCCTATAAACTATTTCTGTAATAGCAATTTGTGTGTCAGAACCTTGTCTGAAACCGTATTGAAATTGGTAGAAGACGCTATATTTGTTCAAAAATTCAAACAATCTAGTGACTAAAAGTTTTTTCCAAATTTTCGTAAAGACGGCTAATGTAGTTATGGGACGGTAATTATTACAATCACAACATTTACCGGATTTAAATAAAGGAATGACTTTAGAGATTTCTAAACAATTGAGATAGTAACACGACAGAATAATTTCATTAAAACATTTAGAGAGAATCCTAGAAAACGTTGTAATATTTTCTTTCAGTAAATTAGCTGATACGCCGTCGGAACCACTGCCTTTGTTATTATAGAGGCTGTGTATCAGCAATGTAACTTCGGCAATGGACGAGGGACGTAAAAATATTGAATCACGAACACAACGAACATTGCCTATAGGATTAATGCTTGTATTGGCAGGAATATTATATGTTAGCTTTTGTCCAATGCTAGAGCAATAGTCATTAAAGGTCTGACATACTTCTTTGCAATTAACAATTCTTTTACCATTTTCTATAAGGTTTATCTTAATCTATTTTGTTTGTCCCAGTTCATAATAAAAAGTTTTCAGTTCTTTTCGTAATAAAATTTACACTTAACTCAAATTGTTGAAAAGTGTTTCAATATACCGCAAGATTCCCAAAGTTTCTCACCTCTAGCTATATATGCTTAAGTTCTTTGAAGTTAGTAGCTGTGATAAGTTTCGGCATTCTTAGAATAAACCAATTTTTGCCTTCTACGGCGAACAATTGATAACCGGTAAAGTTTTCCAAAGGAAACTCAAACAATTCAACAATTAAACGCTGTGCACGTAAGTTGTGATGGAAATGACTAAATGTAACGGATGACTGGAAGGGGTAATCTATATGGGGCATTCCACGCAAAATCAGCCACATAATTTTTTTTTCTTCATTTTTTACCTTTTTTTATATATATAAAAAATAGGTATAGAATTCGCTCAAACTTTCGAAAAATTTTCCGAGGCCCGGAGGGCCGAATGTCATATACCAATCGATTCAGCTCGACGAACTGAGCAAATGTCTGTGTGTGTGTGTGTGTGTGTGTGTGTGTGTGTGTGTGTGTGTGTGTGTGTGTGTGTGTGTGTGTGTGTGTGTGTGTGTGTGTGTGTGTGTGTGTGTGTGTGTGTGTGTGTGTGTGTGTGTGTGTGTGTGTGTGTGTGTGTGTGTGTGTGTGTGTGTGTCTGTATGTGTGTTGTCAACTAAGAGGTCGAGATCTCAGAGATGGCTGGACCGATTTTGATCAAACTAGTCGCAAACGAAAGGTCTCCCCGTCACCCAGAACGCTATTGAATGGTTTTGAGATCGGATGTTTACTTTTGGAGTTATACGAAGTTTTATGTCAAAATTTTCAGTTTTTTGACAGTATCTGTCACAATTGACCTTGAAAACAGAATATGTTTTCAGACTTAGATTCCGCACGGTAAAAGCTATCCAACAAGCCATAGATTGTTAAAATCCGTCCGTTTTTAACGGAGATATCGAATTTTTTGTGTAAGCGACTTTTCCCCCATATTCCAGCAGTAGAAGTTCTGAGCGCTGTATGGCAAAGAAAGGCTTGGGAGCAACGCAAAACACGATTTTTTATACTGTTACATACAATAATTTCTAAGTACCAAAAAGACTGTGAACAGCATTATTTTTCATGACATTTTGCCTCGGACCAATTTTAGCACGGTTCGTTTTTGGCAACATAATCGTTCGAATATGACATATTGGAAAGATGGCAGTACTTCCGAATTCTGAACAATTTCATAATTATATTGATTTAAACTGCTTACAGCAATAAATGCTGGAAGAACAAAACACCCATATACCATTTGAATCAGTTCGTCGAGATCAGCAAATGCGTATGTGACAAATATTTTCACTCTATTTTTTATCTTATTTTCGAAGATGACTCAACCGTTTTCTACAAACTCAGATTCATATGAAAATTCGTATGCTCCTAAACAAGGTTCCTGAATTATGTTTGGATCCGACTTCTGGTTCCGGAACTACAGGATGATATGTGAAACGAAATTAAAATTGTGTAACTTATTTTCCTCGTAGATGGCTGAACCGATCTAAGATTCAAATGATATCTAAGAATCATCTAAGATTTGCTGATTTGAATAGTCGACAACCAAATAAACTTATTTCAGTTTTAGTGGTATTCAGTTTTCGATTCGGAAGGCACCCAACAATTTAACTCGTACTACGATTTCTCAAAGATGTCTATACTGATTTTTAAACATATTGAAACAAATGTAAACTAATCAGGTGAATTTGTCTGACTTCGGCTACACCGATTTTCGAATTCCGGCTCCAGTATCGAATCGTTTCTCAAAGCTCAATCGTTTTCTCAAATAATGCCAAATCGAATTTCAGAAAAAAATTCAAATTAAAATAAACTTATAGTCCCACACAAAATTAATTAATTTTATTCAATGCTGACTTCCGATTCTGGAATTACAGGAGGATGAATTTTTAAAATTCAAACCGATATAGAAGATGATAATCCCGAAAAGCTTGAAAGTTGGACTCAAAACTATTGCAATTTATTCGTCATATGGCCATACGAATCGGTTTGGTTTATGCTGGTTCCTGAATACCGGCTCTGAAAGTACCTTAAATTACCGTAAATTCTAAAGTTGAACTCACTTCGACATATCATGAAAAGTTTAATCGATTGTAACCTTTTTAGATAGAGTAATGAGTGATTAAAATGTCAAATTGCAGCTTAAAACGACGGTCATTAAAATAATGTCATGAAAACCGAAGAATATTCATGAAAAAAACACATGCGGATTGATAAAAAAAGGTATCATCTCACTGATAGGTGGATTAAGCACGTTTTTTTGGTAAAGAACTCGAAAATATTCGCCACGTGGTACGTGGAATTTTCGAGATATGATTTTTTGAAGTTTTGCGTTTATAAAAAAGAGCCTTTTTTCAACACCCTATACTGTAAAATCTAATAAAGATACAAAAATTTGCCCAAGACATGAAATGTGCGTCTTTTCCTTAGTTTTGAAATAAGCGATTCCAAAAAAGCAACCTTTATAGTTTATTTAATGAAAAAAGTTAAAAATTATTAAACAAATAAAAAAATTTCAAACTTGGGTCTAATTTTTTTTTATCTTGTTTTAGTTGAAACAAAAGGGTTTAACTCAATCTTTGCAAAGTTTCAGAGTGGAAAGATCAATACTTTCGGAGCAGCGAATTTTTCAAGTACAACCCGCACGCGCGGAGTGCACAGCAGCGCAACTCGCCCGAATTCGAATACGAGGATTCGATCAGTGGCGCGACATGTGTCGACAAGTTAAGCCCGTATCCGAGTGGGTTGCGCTGCGGTACGCTCCGCGCGTGCGTGATTGAAAAATTCACTGCTCCGAAAGTATTTATCTTTCCACTATGAAACTTTGCCAAAATTGAGTTAAACCCCTAAGACTTCTTTTTTCAACTAAAACAAGATAAAAAATTAGACTCAAGTTTGAATTTTTTGTTTGTTTATTATTTTTTTACCTTTGTTAATTAAAAATACTATAAAGGTTGTTTTATGGAATCGCTGATTTGAAAGCTAAGGAAAAGACGCACATTTCATGTCATGGGCAACTTTTTGTATCTCTATTAGATTTTACAGTAAAGACTATTGAAAAAGGCTCTTTTTTGTAAACACAAAACTTCAAAAAATCATATCTCGAAAATTCCACGCACAATATTGAAATAAAAAAATACGTGTCGAATATTTTCGAGTTCTTTACCGAAAAAAAATAGTTAGATGAAAAAAAAAATATGTGACTTCCTGTGACTGGATGGACGGATTTTCATATTTTTTCTGTTTAGTTTCTTCCCCCCGCCGGGTTCGTGCATAGAAAAAATTAGGAAAATTTGCTGAAAAAGTAGGAAAAATGTTGTTTGGTACGGACAATCGAATTTTCCGTTGAAAAAGTCGTCTATGCTTGCTAGATCATCGATAGGTGTTTGGCTCATAATGAGTTGCGTGAGTGTTTGGCAGTGAAGAAAAGAATTCTAGATCGCAGAAAAAATCGTTTGGCGCGCTACAAGTTGTTTTGTGTGGAGATTCCACATGCATATTTAATCCATGTGATTGGTCATTTCGTATCACGTGCTTTATAGGGTATCAAAATTATTGCTTTCCAAATGACTTAATGGCGGAATGTATATAGCTTTTCTAGCTATACCATCCGCAGGGGAAAAAGTTCTGATATTGTTTACCAATAGATGATCATATGAATGAAATTGGTCATCGTGGCCCTGAAATTTATTGAATGAATCAAAGAAAAGATTGTGCTGTTGAAGCGATAAGGTCAAACTAAGAAATTTTCTCTAAATTTTGCTATAGAATGATTTATATTTCACTAATCGAACATAATGGCCCTTATTACCGTTCTCACATCCACTTTCACATTCACTTCACTTGATTCTCCTTATTACCAGTATCACGCATAGTGAAGTGATCACTGTAGTGGAAAAAATCATTTTATTCAACAAAATTTTGATGGTTTGATGTTCGTAATAACAACAAGCTCATCTAAGTAATTACTTTTTTCTCTGAAGCGACTTTCGCGATAAAGACCTACATTCACTTCACTTGGTTTTCACCGTGTAGTGATACCCGTAATAAGGGCCAATAAGTTGTCATTTAAGTACCAATGTTTAAGATTATTACCATAATATATTGAGACTGGCATTATATATTTACCATTCTTCTGTTAAGAAAGTTCAAATTGGTAAGACCAATATGAAACTAAAATTGAAGCGAAGTCTCTCTAACCAACCAAAAGATTCACAATATTTGAAAAATATTCAATTTCTTACTGTTTTAAAGTAAACATGGCACTTTTTTCCTTTTTGAACGTTCAGCCTCTTCAAAGTTTGTTTTGTTACTTCGGGTGAACATTAAAGTGTGGATAATTCCCTAAAAACGGCCATTTGGAATTCTATTTGCAAGCTTTGTATGCCTCTTGAACCAAATCATACTTTTTTGTTACGAACTTTTGGTTACTTGAGTAAATACAGATACAGATTGAGATATCCTACTTTACCGAATTAGCAACTCTAGAAAAGAAACTCACTAAAATTATGTTGATTTTTTCAATACAAAAATATGGTTAGTCAGCATTTTTATCGATTTAAATCATATCTGAGAGAGTGAAGCCTTATATTCATTATGTCGAAACCATGAGAGAGAGATCTCTATTCAGAGCCTTGGCTCAAAGAATGAGATGACAATCTGTGCATTCGCTTCATTTTTGCATGGCAGGAGTATTGCACAATTTCACATTAATTTTTGGTGATACTTCATTTTCAAGCCAAAATTAACGTATGTCGCATTCCGTTGATTGTAGGTTAAGTAATAAGTAAAATAATGGTGATAAACGTTAACCACGTAGTCGTAATACAATTCTGCCGTCCACATAAATAAATTCGATTAAATAATTTTTGGAGAGACGAAGTTTGACGGCTCAACTAGTAGATCACAATAAAAGCCTGTTCGCACTATACTGGGACGACCGGGACGGGACCATCCGGGACCATCCGGGACATTCCAATACATACACAGCTGTCGGCCTGTGTATGTATTGGAATCCCGGATCCGGGATAAAATCCATTTGGTTGCCACCGATATTCCACACACGCCGGCAACTCAGTCATCGCCGATGAGGAAAAAAACGTCCCGGATAGTCCCGGATCGTCCCGGATGGTCCCGTCCCGGTCGTTCCGGTATAGTGCGAACAGGCTTTAATTGCTTGTCATTGATTCTCAAATGCTTCTCATCACCATCGTTTTTTCTACAAGTTGAATGTTGTCAATTGTTACTAACGAGCAGTTCTGAAAAAAGACAGAAGTATATTGTATAAATATCATTCTATTAATTAAAAAAAACTAAAAACGGAATCACCAAATGTTACTTTGCTCTTCTTTTTTTTAGATTCACAACTAGAATATTCAGCTAGCTACTGTCGTTTGTAATTGATTCGTCCTTTAGGAGATAGCTTGTCGTGAGAAAAGGTCATCGTTTCATACTTATTTCGCTAGAACAAAGAATTCAACAAGGTGCTTCTGGTCAGGCAAGTATCGATTTGTAGCAACAGTCAGGGCCGGATAAAGGAATAGGCGAAGTTGGCGATCGCCTAAGGCGCCAAGATTGAAGAGGCGGCGGAATTGCGAGATTTTTAAAACTTTTTTTTCAAGATTTTTTTTATCTGTTTCTTGAATGTGGTATGTGAAATGTGCTACATTGGCAAACGGAATTTCATTTTAACTATGAAAAATAATTTTTATGATTTATGGCCGGAACAATAAGTTAGGTAAAAGGTTCATACACGTATATTGACTTCAACACGAAGTAGTCGTTACCAACAAAGACTTTTAATCAAAAGATGTTCCTTTGGGGGAGGCGCCAAAACAAAATTTATCTACATCAAAAATGAACCTTGAGTCGGCCCTGGTAACGGTCTTTCGCGTATTTAGCAAAAGGATAAAACCTGCGTTTTACGAGTGTACTATTGTGGTTCTGGCAGCACAAAAACGATGGATGGTGTGCGGTGTGGCTAAGTTAAAGCGATAGTAGCGTCAGAGTTGTTCAATTGTACATTGTATCTCCGTATTGATATCCGCATAGGAAAAATTTCAATACTAGGTGGAATGAAAAGCAACCTTCTTGGGAATAAATAACAACAAAATGGATTTGCCCCGTGGGGTTTTTCGAGCTTTTGATGTGGAACAATGCAAGCTAAAATTTTAATTGAACGATATTTTTTATTAGGCAGTTCAATTAGTTGCCATAGTACTTTATTACTAAAGTGCAAGTTTGATATGTGTTGTGAATAAAGCAACACAAAGTTTTTAGTATAAATGTGAAAATTCGAAAAACATCGAACACGCGCACCAAGAACATAGACGAAATTACATCAAGGAGTAAAAGGGGTAAAATGCACCCCCTAAGGAAATGTAGTTATATCGTAACTATAGAGAATAACACGGAAGAGTTTCATGCATGACTATCTTCCGTAATCATTATTTCTCAAAATTACGTACGAATATTCGCTGAATGCATTAAAATACATAAAATATCTTATTTTCCAAAACCCTCAAAATTTGTCTGTAGAAATATATGCATGACGCCCGATCGTGGAAAACATGAAAAATATACATTTTAAATTACGCGAAGTGACGATTATCTGAACATAGAGACAGGATGATCTTAAACAACGGGTAAACATCCATCGAAACAACGGATTAAAGCTCATGACAACCACGGGGCAATATGCACCCTCATAAAGCTTCTTCTTTTTCATTTCATTCATTCAATGACGAAATATTTGCCAGGTGAAAGATTGTTCACTATTGTTCATCAAATTGATAACTTATGGATGATTGTTATAAGCGAATGAGCATTTTGTCGCACACAATTCGGGTAATTTGGCCCCAAAATAAATTTGACGATTTTTCTATAAAATTGCAAATACAGGGCCACCAGATGCGAATCCAATGGATTATTCTCTTTGGGCCATTTTGGAGAGCAAAGTTCGAACTAAAAGATACACCAGTCTCGAGGCGCTGAAAAAAGTTATTGTCCGTGAGTGGGCCAAAATACCTGCAAGTCACATTCGGCCAAACGAAGCAACTCCTTCGCTCTCTCAAGTCATCAAGTCAAGGCAAAAGGTGGTCATATCGAGCAAAAGTGAATTGATTCTGAATTTTGTATTATTTTTACACATTTTGTACTTTGAATTAAGTAAAAGTAATTTTCCAAACTGAATTTATGGCCTTTTTAATTGGTTACACTTCAAGTGCCGGACCCTGTACATCGTCTGTATTAGAACTAATTTTAGAAACCCGAATGATTGGCAAAGAAGTTCACTGGTTACACAATTAAAATCGTCTTTCTCACCCTAGAAAATTACTATGGAAGAACATCAAAAAATACTTATAACAGAGACAAAATTGGTTTCTTAAGTTTTCCAGATTTGATTGAACCATCGCTACCAAAATTTTATAGTAATCTGTTGTTATGGCGGATTTTCAGTTTCATTAAAATTTCAGTGAAAAAAATGGGTAGCTTTTGAGAAAAGCAAAAGGTTCATTATGCCTCGGGGGTGCGTTTTACCCCATCTTCCTATATAATCAGTCCCGTTGGTACGCCGGATCGACACGTTGGCAAAGAAAAGGGAGGATGATGCCACTCAGGTGGTGAATCCGGCCGTTCCAGGTGTCACTCGTATTCGAAAACTATTACACTTATCAGTATGAACCAAACGGCATTTTACACTGTAGATGCCTCTCTATGGTCCGTACTACAACTAAAAATATTCATTGATATTTAAACAATTTATAAAAAATTAAAAGTGCAAAAACCTATTTCAATCCTCCTAGTGGTGTAATGATGCTTCTCTCATATAACTCATGTTTTCATAAATATTACTTAGGGATTCTTCAAAAATAAGACCAAACAAGTTTATTTGGCATACACTAGCATAACCTTTTCATTTTATAAAAAGTTTTCAGACAAGTGTGTATGTAAAGATTCTTCGTTTTTGCCTTTCTCATATAGAAAGGTTATGCAATCACTGTGGAAAAACCGACTTTTGAAACGAGGCCCAGAGGGCCGAGTGTCATATACCATTTGACTCAGTTCGTCGAGTACGCAAAATATCTCTCTGTGTGTGTGTGGTGTGTGTGTGTGTGTGTGTGTGTGTGTGTGTGTGTGTGTGTGTGTGTGTGTGTGTGTGTGTGTGTGTGTGTGTGTGTGTGTGTGTGTGTGTGTGTGTGTGTGTGTGTGTGTGTGTGTGTGTGTGTGTGTGTGTGTGTGTGTGCGTATGTGTGGATGTAACGTTTTTTTGCACTAACTTTTCTCGGAGATGGCTGAACCGATTTACACAAACTAAGATTCAAATGCAACGTCTTGTGGTCCCATAGAAAATTCCTGAATATTATTTGGATCCGACTTCCGGTTCCGGAGTTATGGGGTAAAATGTGCAAAAAATTGTGAAAATAAGTGAACTAACTTTTTTCAGAGATGGCTGAATCGATTTTCACAAACTTAGATTCAAATGGAAGGTCTTGAGGTCCCATAGAAAATTCCTGAATATTATTTGGATCCGACTTCCGGTTCGGGAGTTATGGGGTAAAATGTGCAAAAAAAAGAAAATATGTGTTCTAACTTTTCTCATAGATGGCGCGACCGATTTTCACAAACTTAGGTTCAAATGAAAGGTCCTGTGGTCCCATGCGTTATGCCTGAATTTCATGCGGATCCGACTTCCGGTTTAGGAAATATAGGGTAAAGTGTGTTAAAAATGGTATACCATAACTGAAAATGGCGAGAAACCTTAAAAAATTTTCTTAATCGACCTCAAATCTTACCAATTTGATGGTTTTTACCAGTAGACGGTCAAACAAACCGATTTCGGTTATTCTTTTAAGAATCGAAGAAAAATGTTTTTTTTTGCTTTTCTCATATAGAAAGGTTATGCAATCACTGTGAAAACCGACTTTTGAACCGAGGCCCGGAGGGCCGAGTGTCATATACCATTCGACTCAGTTCGTCGAGTACGCAAAATGTCTGTGTGTGTATTTGTGTAAAAAATATACGAGTGTTACATTACTACGCACTGTAAATAGTTTTTACCTATCTCATATAGAAAGGCTATACAATCACTGTGAAAACCAACCTTTGAACTGACTCCCGGAGGGTCGAATGTCATATACCATTCGACTCAACTCGACAAACTGAGAAAATGTCTGAGAGTGTGTATGTGTGTATGTGACAAATAAAGTCACTCGATTTTCTCAGAAATGGCAAAACCGATTTTCACAAACTCAGATTCAAATGGTCGCATAGCTAGCTGTCGAATTTTATCCCAATCCGACTTCCGGTTCCAGACTTAAAATGCAATATGTGCCAATCTATGAGGAAATGCGCACTCAATTTTCTCGGAAATTTATTAACAGATTTTTACAAACTAAGGTACAAATAAAGGTTTTGAAATTCTTCAAAAAGTCCCCGAAAAGTTGATCCAGGTCCGACTTTTGGTTCCGGTATTACAGCGCGATAAGTGAAAAATGTTCAATCTCTTGAGGATTTCTTCAAAAGTGATTGCGAAACAAGATGCACATTTTTATAAAATTTGCTGATAGATCCATCTAGTTGGTAGATCTTGTTAGTTAGTAAATATATAAGATTACTTTAAGACTACTAGTCCTCGGTTTCCCCTTCCGAAAGCATCGGCAATAGTTA
Source organism: Malaya genurostris (assembly GCF_030247185.1). Classification (NCBI taxonomy): domain Eukaryota; kingdom Metazoa; phylum Arthropoda; class Insecta; order Diptera; family Culicidae; genus Malaya; species Malaya genurostris. Next base: position 94,155,246 of record NC_080572.1, on the reverse strand, counting down.
AGAAAATCTCCAAAAACGGAATTCACCTCGATTTCTCAGCAACGATTAAGCCGAGTTTCACGAATTATGATAAAAATTAAAGCTCTCATCGCCTTTAAATATACTGTGCAATTTCATCCTGATCCGACTTTCGGTTCCGAAATTATAGGGCGATGAGTGTCAAAACATTCAAATCGTCATTCAAAATGACGATGCAATACTAGTACACGACGGTGTGTGTGTGGCTTTGCTCCCTTCGCTGCGTGATTTGTTCAATTTCGTATAGCGTGCATTAAAATTTATATTTTTCAAAAAAAAATGTAAATTTCTAATTCTTTTATTCAATTTGTATTTACTTGTTAGTATTATTAAAGGATCATGATAACGATGCTTTTCTATAAAAGTACACTTATTGCCTTTATCATATAGGAAGTTTATGCAATCACATGAGAAATTGACTAGTTAAAATTGGCCCAGGGGGCTAAGTGTTCTATATCATTCGACACAGCTCATCCTTCTGAGCAATGTATTTGTCTGTGCGTGTATGTGTGTGAGTATGTGTCAAATAATGTCACTAATAGGGTAAAATATGTTTAAAATTGCACACCGTCATTTAGAGCGACAATGCAAAAAGGGTAAAATTCTTCTAGATTTGGCATAAAACTGATTAAATTTGTAGACTATATTAGTTACTTACTAAACGAACAGTCGTCGGCTATACTGGTTCCAAGTTTCCGATTCCAGAAGTTCCGGAAATAGTGCTCAAAAAGTTTAAAATGAGACTCACTCAATTTTCTCAGAGATGTTTTGATCGATTTCCACAAACAGGCTCAAATAAAAGTTCCTATAGTCTCATAGGTTGCTGTTTAATTTCATCCGAGTCCGACTTCCGGTTCCAGAACTATAGGGTAAAAGATGTTTAATCATGTGTGTGCGACGATACAAAATAAAGAAAAAATCTTATTAACTTGACATAACTGTTTACGAATTGAAAAGGTTATGTTAGTTTATACCCAAAGAAAATTTCTTATTTTATTCAAGATTGAAAACAAAGTTTCTTCACGGAATCTTCTAGTATAATTTTAGAAAATATAAGTAATACGAGGAAGGCATAATTATACCACTAGGTGGATTAAAAAAGATTTTTTCGAATTTAATCATACTTTCAGAGAAACGAATTTCAGATACTTCTGTTGTACTCACCATGAAAGGATAGCCAATGTGATATTTTTTTGTGAATGTCCACTTCAATGAAAAAAACTCGTTGCTCGGCTTGCACTTACTGCTCTCCCCTGTCATCTATAGTTTACACAGCTCTGTTTCAATCATATTCAAACTTATTGTAGTTATCATATCATTCAGGATACTACATTTTGTACTCAACATATTTTGGTATCAATATATTTTAAAGAAATTGCAGTGTGTTACTTATTTGTTGGTGACATTTGGACTCTTGTTCTTTTAAGTTCTTTAATGAGCAACAAATTTTCTTCGAATTGACCAGTGTATTTATAGTGTGGCTTGGCCACTTGTCACATTTTATGAACGGATAGAGGGAAAATATTTTGTCTAAAACACTAACGTCACAGGAGCTATCTCTGACTTTCTTTGATTTATTTTGATTGTTAATAATTGTTAGAATATCTTTTTCACGTGTGCATTGTAAGAGTCCGGCGTACTATTGGGTGAATACAGACATTGCTAGTCGTCATAATTTATGCTATGAAATGCTTGCTCTTGGACTAGGTACGGTTAGGTTGGATCTGAAAAGTATGAGATATTAAGGAAGATGATGATGGCACTGACGGAAGATGATTTGCTTACAAATATCGTGTGAGCATCTGTTTTGTTATGGCGGTGAAGTCGACATTTGTCCTAAACTGATCTTGTGCTTCTGTATGTGTTGTACTTGTTTCACATTGTTAGTTTAATTTTTAAAGTCTATTCTTTTTACACTTCATTGAAGGTTGTTCCACAAGATGCTTTTTCGTTTCTGAGCTATGTTGCTTATTATACACATACAGCTGTTTGCATAGTCAAAATCTTGTAGGTCTCCTAGAGGATTTTTTCAAGTGGTACATGTTTTAGTTCTTCTTTAAACTATCTAATTACATTCAAGTAGGGTTACTCAGCTCGTTTATTCACAACCAAAGCAGATGACTTATATGACTCAAGAGGGATCTCATCCTCTCTTCATATTGGTCTTTCGAGGAATGTAAAATCGTCGGAAACCGATAGATTTTGTGAAAAAGTACGGAAAAAATTATATACGCTCGATGATGTAAAATCGAGATAAATCACTACCAGCGTAGCTTATTTAGAGCCAATTTGTTAATTTCATCCATACCTCATTTCGAAACGAACATCCCTACGTGAACGCGGTTGTTTGCATATCATCAAATGCTCTATTTCCATAACTATCCTTAATAAATCTATCTCACTCACTCACTCATTTTTCCTGTTGCATGTCCCAGTGCTGCTACAGCCGGTGCTCAATGCTGTGGGAAGACGAAGGAAAAGGAAAGAAAAAACAACATAACTTCGTGAATGATGATACAGCATTTTCCTCCCTTACCGGTTTACATCACTGCGACGATATTCACCTGGCACAAACAGTAGTACTGCTTTAAATTCGTTCGTCGAATGGTGTCCTTACAAAGTATGTTGTAAGGATGCCTTTTCCTTTGACTGGAATGGGTCCACGGCACTCGCAGGAGTATCCGGCAGCCATCAGCACGTTGGCTGTGTTTTCCGTAGACTGGCAACAAGAGGGAATGAAAAGAAACATACCGGAGTTAGTTGCAAGGTGGCAAGGTAGGGGAAAGTCTTATAAAGCGCCCTGCTAGCCAAAATGCCCCCTTTCCTTTCTTAAGCATTGAAGACTTTTCTGAACCAAAGTTTTATCACTAACACTATCTTCTCGTAGGATCTTTCTGCTATGCAAGTTTGGTGGTTGTCGTTTGCAGGAAAGTATGAAAAAACTAAAAATTTCATTTGGCAGCTTTTCGATGTAAGGTTTTGCTTCGACTAAATAGATGTTTTATCCGCCATTTCTTTGACATACTGATTATCTCAAAACAGTAACTTTATGGACATTTCAAGAAGCATAATGCATCATTATTGTGGGATAAAATGTCTTTTGTCGTGTGTCATGCCACTGATTTGTTGTGAGACATATTTTACGGCTGCTTGGGGCATTATGTCTGAGGCGAGCGAAAAAAACTAATAATGTGGCCGTTTTGGAAAATGTGTTTATATCAATCAATTCTCATCTTTTCTATTAGAGTCATTAAAAATTATGTTCCTCATCCGCATTGCAATGAAATACTTACATTTTTGAACAAAATATATCAATACACTTGGAAATATCTCAATGTTTTCTTAAGGGGGGCATATTATAACACTTTACCCTACATGCCGATGGAAGGAGACACAAATTGCGAGCACGTTTGCTCCACAAGGTAGGCTGCTCGGTGAATTTATACGCGGCCAAACTTGATCGGACCAGGTGGTCCCGGCACAAGCGGAATGATATATGCGTTTTGAGTTTTCATCGTGGCTGGAGTACTGGTGTTTAGTGCTCTTCACAAGTTCAAGCCGAAGAACAACACAACAGCTGTAAAATAACACAACAGAAGCAGGGCATAATGCTTTCTGTGTCAGTTGTTAATTAGAAAGTGGTTTCGTACGATGGAACTCCTGGGAAAATAAAAACAAACACGTGCTGAGTTTTTACCGTTGCATACTTATTCGGAAAATATCTTTTCTAAATCACGTGATACAATGTGCCAAAATGTCGACAAACGATTTCAAAAGTTTGTCCCGGGTATTCAATTGTGCTGAAACTTTTTCAATTATTGCGTGACTGTTTGAGTACATGTTTAAATTTGTGGATTTTCGGTTGCTTTTGAAGGTGGAGAGATCATGGCATGGTAGTATTTTAACCGTTGGTTGATTATGTAGAAGGTAAACTTTTCAATGCGAAGGATATATCGAGAGTTTCTTTACGTAGCATTATGATTCAGTTCTACCTAGAGATGTCTGATTTTCGATCGATTAATCGAGTAATAAATTAATAGTTCCTGTTAATCGAATGAACTATTTATATCTGTCGATTAAGAAGTTTCAGTTAAGCGAAGTAATCGATTCATATTCCATGATAATTATTCCAAATAGCGCAAAATATGGAACTTTTGAATATCTACATATGCGCGGTCAATTGTTGCCATCGTCCTCAACATCAACACAAAAGCCGAATATTAATGGTCACGTTGTACATCTGGTGGGACCAAAAAGCTGCTATAACCAGGCGATACTATAACGAACGATCAGTATAGATTGCAATTGATGCGTTTGAACCGTGCATTATTAGAAGCACGGCCGGAATACAAGCAAAGACATGAAAAAATTATTCTCCTGCATAACAACACTCGGCCTCACGTCGCAAAAGTAATGAAAAAAATATTTGGAAACGTTCAAGTGGGACATTTTGCGCACCCGTCGTATTCTCCTGAATTTCTGATTACTGGTTGTCCCAACGGATACTATACGATCTGACAGGCAGGCATGTCCAAACACTGCACTGCACCGCGTGCTTCATACAACCACCGCCACCGCGTGTATTGAGAACAGAGCTTAAAATTGTCACGCATTCTCAATGAAAGAAACCATTCCAATAGTCTCATTTTCAATGTTTTACTGTCTCATTCGTAAATGACCGACACCAGAACAAAAGAAAAGAGAGGAAGTATTTTCGTTTCTCATTGAAAACTTGAGAGAGTATAATTGCCAACGTCACTCTTTCCTCTATGACAAGACGAAACCAAACTTACGTCTTCAGGGAGCATCAGCAGAATTTCAATTCTCATTCTTTCATCGACGTATTGAAAATCTGTGACGCTTGGCTATAAAAAGTTACTAAAATATGGCAAATCGAAGTAAGTACATCCCAGAACCTCTTTGGAAACCAAAACTACTACAAATTCGAGCACCAACAGGTAAAAGTTAACGTGAAACCTTTTTCTGTCACTTTCAATTCTCACAGCTTCGGTTGAATATTATCACTGCATACTACGGGATTTTCACTGAAAACTGCAAATGACTAAAAGGGCAAATTAAAGAAAAAACACAATTTTGAAACCACTGTCCCGCTTATGTCATTGACTGGATATGGATTTGGTTCTCATAATTTGTAAGCGAAGCTGAGAGTGACAGCAAATTCTTGTCATTTTCGTCTATTTTTTAGTCAATGAAAATGACTTTTACTAGCTCTGATTGAGAATGCCGGCGTTTTATTTTCGGCGCTGGTGTTTAAAGCTTCGGCATACACCGAAACCGCGTGTTTTCAGTTTCGTTGAACACCGGAGCCGAGAGTGTTTTGAATTTCACGACGGAACCGAAGAGGGAAAAGTAATACCTAGCGATGGACGATTCTTTGATTAATCTTTAATTTGTTTTATTAAATTTTGAAATAAATGCGCAAAAACGGATTGAATTATTTTTGTATTCCAATAATAGAAAATTCTATTTTACTATAACTACTAGAATTTTGTTTATGTTTATTTTGGTAAGTGATTTTAATGATAGTACTAAAATCAAATACTACTAAATTATCCATAATTGAACAAAAAATTTGATTGTTTTTTTTTGCGAAACCAGTGGGTTATATTTTGTTTTAAAGATCTAGTTAGTTTATGACCACACAAACTCACTTCAGTTGTGTTCGACAACCGTTGCTGATTCCGGAAGAACCGGTAATGTTGGTCGAAAATTTCAAATGGTAATTCGCTAAGATTTCTCCTATAATCGTTTGATGAGGAATTACACCTCCCTCATACAACGATTAGACGAAACACCACTAGGTGCCCAAGACAGGTTTTTTCATCGTCATACTAAACTATGGTAAACATTTTTAACAATCATCACCCTGTTATTTCCGAACTGAAAGTCCGATCCGGATAAATTTCGATAACAGCTTTTGGGACTTTAGGACCTTTCATTTGATTCTAAACTTGTGAGAATCGGTTCAGTTATCTCTGAGAAATCGAAATTATTTCCATTTGGGAGTTTTAGATCAATATTTCACCCATTTGTGTTTTAGTCTAAGATGTAGAGCCGTCTTGAGCTGCGTTTAAATATGAACAGTATCTAACGGGGAAAACAGATTGGAAAATTGACAGGCAAATGCAATTATGTAAATTTCTGATCTGTTTTCAGTTCTCCAATCTGTTTTCTCCGCTAGATACTGAATCTATTTAAAACTAGCTCAAGACGGCCCTACGTCTTAACAAAGACCAAAACACAAATCGTTGAAAGTCAATCGAAGGATTGACCATCTTTAATATATTGTGTTCGGAATCACAATCGTCATGATGCCGGTTTGGACCCCGATAGGTAACGAAATAGACAAACACAAAATCTCGAATCAGTGTTGGCGGCAAAGTAAAAGGGGGGAAAATATGTATGTATGAAAAGTCGATTTTTACCGTGAAAACTTTTGTATTCTTCAGTATAATTTCCATTTAGAGTGATGCGCTTGACTTATCGGTCCTCCAAGATTTTGATGCCTTTTGCAAAAAAAAAAAAAGATTTGTCAAGGCCTTCGACATAGGCTTCCGTTTCTGCAATGATCTCAGCATTCGACGAAAATTTCCCTGGAGAGACCTGTTCAGGTTTGGAAATAGATAATAGTCGCTGGGGGCCAGGTCTGGAGAATACGGGGGATGGTGTACCAATCCGTACAGCAAATCATTCAATTCCCCGTTGCTTTTATGCATGAGTGGTGCTGGTGCGTCTTTTTTCATAGCTAGATGAAAACTATAACTCGTCTGACACGATTAGCTGTTATTCAAACACTAGTGGATAGATTGCCATGATATTTGGTATTGGGCCATCTAGATGCTTGTTCTCAACACAAATAAACACTGTTCGAAACTATTCACGTCTTTTCTGTGAGAGGCCCGGGACTTTTTTTTTCCATGTAGTATGTGATCAAAATTTTTGCTCGACATTTTACACTGGGAAGTATTTCATTTCCATTATTTTGTGAGGGATGTTTTTGTATGTAACGTTCCAACTTTTTTCAAAAGACTCTGGTTTACACTTTTTATGATATCTTTGAATATACATTAGCAATCGCCCTAAAAACATTTTATTTCTAATAAGGTTACCTTTCTAAAGGCGATCAAATTTTCGAAATCGGTCCAAAAAACAGCTGAGATATAGTCAGTCAAACTTTTTACCCCCTTGGTATTCGGAGTGTTAATATAGCTCAATATAACATAATACAATACAATAAATATAATAAATACAAACCTCCATGATATGTTTTAATATATTATGATAACTATTGTAGTGTAGGTTATAATCCATTTCGCGTGATCTCATTCTGCTACTAACGTAAAAGGCGATAGCACCCAGTCGATGCCGTTCTACTATTGACCCAATGTCATCATAGACATAAGGGGAGGCATGAGATAAAAACTTGTGAGCACTTTGTTATCTCTACTTTTGACAAGCCAAATCCGATTTTAGCAAACTCAGGTCTAAAAGAAAGGTCTTACGGTCTCATAAAATGATGTCTAATTTCATTCGGAAGTGATTTCCAGTTCCTGAATTTCAGGGCGAAGTGTGTTTAAAATCTTACACCGTCACTTAGGGCGACAATGCAAAATACAGAAAAATTCTTCTAAATTTGTCTCAAAACTTTTTCAAATTGAAGGTTTTCCAAATTGCTGGCCAAACTAACTGATCTCGGCTATGTTGGTTCCTAATTCCAGCAGTGCAAAGCAAAGTCTTGGCATTACACTGGATTTAAACAAGATTTTTACATGTGTGTTTGTTCTTTGCAAGACGCCATTATATCGTATCACTTACGACAATCCCAAACGCTCTGGACAAAATTCACAGGGACACTTAGTTACTCTTACTCTTTCAGTCGTAGACCACGCGGGTCTCTGCTGTATACAGAAGGCGTCTCCATTCAACTCGGTTCATGGCTGTTCGCCGCCAGCCTCGGTAGCTGCGAAGGGTCCGCAGGTCGTCCTCAATTTGATCGATCCATCTTGCCCGCTGCGCACCTCTTCTTCTTATACCGGTCGGATCGTTATCAAGGATCATTTTAACCGGGTTGTTCTCAACATGACATTCTAACAACATGCCCGGCCCACCGTAACCGCCCGACCTTGGACGTTAGGACGAGGGTTGGTCCTCCCAGCAACTGGTGCAGTTCATGGTTCTTTCGCCTTCTCCACGTACCGTCTTCCATCCGCACTCAGCATCCGCACTGGTTCGCAACACCTTCCGTTCAAAAACACCTAGTGCGCGTTGATCCTTCGCAAGCATTGTCCAGGACTCGTGCCCGTATAGGATAACCGGTCTAATCAGCGTTTTGTAGATACATAACTTCGTACGACGGCGAATTTTGTTCGATCGAGAAGCATCCTGCGCAGTCCAAAGTAAGACAATATGCGTCTCTGAACTTCTCTGCTGCTGTCATTATCGACAGTCACCAGTGAGCCCAAGTACACGAACTCGTCGACCATTTCGATTTCATCACCACCAATCAGAACTCGTAATGGGTGGCTGACGTTATCTTCTCTCGAGCCCCTGCCTTTCATGTACTTTGTCTTTGACACATTGATGTCTAGTCCGATCCGCTTGGCCTCAGCTTTTAGTCCGATGTACGTATCTTCCATCTTCTCAAAGTTGCGTGCTATAATGTCAATATCATAAACGAAACCAAGTAGCTGGACGAACTTTCTGAAAATCGTACCACTCGTGTCTATCCTCGCTCTTCTTATCACACCCTCCAAAGCAATGTTGAATAGCAGACACGAAAGGCCATCACCTTGGCGTAGCTCTCTGCGAGTTTCGAAGGGACTCGGGTTTGTCCCCGATACTCGAACAACGCACATCACTCGATCCATCGTAGCCTTGACCAATCGCATCAGTTTGTCCGGGAATCCGTAGTCGTGCATGATTTTCCATAGCTGTTCTCGATCGATTGTGTCGTAGGCTGATTTGAAATCGATGAATAAGTGATGTGTGGGCACATTGTATTCGCGGCACTTTTGCAACACCTGGCGGATGGCGAACACTTGGTCTGTGGTACCGTGTTCGCCCATAAATCCTGCCTGATATTATCCAACGAATTCGTTTGCAATCGGTGAAAGTCGACGGCATAAGATTTGGGAGAGTACCTTGTAGGCGGCGTTCAGCAGAGTTATCGCGCGGTAATTGCAGCAATCCAGCTTTTCGCCCTCTTTGTAGATGGGACACACGATTCCTTCCATCCATTCCTCCGGTAAAATCTCGTCCTCCCAGATCTTGGTAACGACCCAATGCAGTGCTTTCACTAGTGCATTACCACCGTGTTTTAATAGCTCGCTTGGTAGTTGGTCAACGCCAGCGGCCTTATTATTTTTCAACCGGCTTACCTCCTCCTCGACTTCTTGAAGGTCTGGGACCGGCAGTCTTACGTCCTCCGAACGCGTTCCGAAGTTCGTTACCGTGCCACCACTTTCGTATACTGCCGCCACCTCTCGATCACCTTACAGTCGTTCGTGAGAAGATTCCCGTCGGTATCCTTGCACATATCGGCCTGTTGCACATGGCCTCTGCGCGAACGGTTCACCTTCTCGTAGAACTTCCTTGTGTCATTAGCACGGAACAGCTGTTCCATCGCTTCGCGATCTCGGTCTTCCTGTTGGCGCTTTTTTCTACGGGATACCGAGTTTAGTCTGTTCCGCGCCTGTCTGTATCGCTCCTCGTTTGCTCTCGTCGGGTGTTGCAGCTTGCTCGCCCAAGCTGCATTCTTCTCGGCCACTAACTGTTCACATTCGTTGTCGTACCAGTCGTTCCTTACGTTCGGAGCCGTCGTACCTTGCGTTACTGATGCAGTGCTACCTATTGCAGAACGGATGTCTCTCCAGCCATCTTCAAGAGTAGTTGCACCAAGCTGCTCTTCCGTTGGTAGTGCCACTGCCAACTGCTGCGCGTAATCTTGGGCTACTACAGTATCCCAGAGTCGCGCGATGTTGAACCGCGACGTTCGGTTTCGACGTTGGGGAGCCACCGTCGAATGTTTTGAGCGCATGCATACAGCAACCAAGTAGTGGTCCGAATCTATATTCGCACTGCAGTAGGTGCGAACAATGTTGATGTCCGAGAAAAATTTTCCGTCGATCAAAACGTGGTCGATTTGGTTTTCGGTCTGTTGGTCATGTGATCTCCAGGTAGCTTTGTGGATATCCTTGCGAGGAAAGAAGGTGCTTCTGACTACCATTCCTCGGGAGGCCGCAAAGTTGACACCGGTACATTGCCTCCCTTCCTACCTGGGCATTCAATTTTTTACGTCTCTGCGTGGGCAGCCGTCATAGGCTTGTACTAGCTGCACGTAGAACGCTTCTTTCTCGTCATCGGGTCTCCCTTCATGTGGGCAGTGCACGTTAATGATGCTGTAATTGAAAAAAAAAACGGCCTTTAATTCTCAGGCGGCGTTCAGCAGAGTTATCGCGCGGTAATTGCAGCAATCCAGCTTTTCGCCCTCTTTGTAGATGGGACACACGATTCCTTCCATCCATTCCTCCGGTAAAATCTCGTCCTCCCAGATCTTGGTAACGACCCAATGCAGTGCTTTCACTAGTGCATTACCACCGTGTTTTAATAGCTCGCTTGGTAGTTGGTCAACGCCAGCGGCCTTATTATTTTTCAACCGGCTTACCTCCTCCTCGACTTCTTGAAGGTCTGGGACCGGCAGTCTTACGTCCTCCGAACGCGTTCCGAAGTTCGTTACCGTGCCACCACTTTCGTATACTGCCGCCACCTCTCGATCACCTTACAGTCGTTCGTGAGAAGATTCCCGTCGGTATCCTTGCACATATCGGCCTGTTGCACATGGCCTCTGCGCGAACGGTTCACCTTCTCGTAGAACTTCCTTGTGTCATTAGCACGGAACAGCTGTTCCATCGCTTCGCGATCTCGGTCTTCCTGTTGGCGCTTTTTTCTACGGGATACCGAGTTTAGTCTGTTCCGCGCCTGTCTGTATCGCTCCTCGTTTGCTCTCGTCGGGTGTTGCAGCTTGCTCGCCCAAGCTGCATTCTTCTCGGCCACTAACTGTTCACATTCGTTGTCGTACCAGTCGTTCCTTACGTTCGGAGCCGTCGTACCTTGCGTTACTGATGCAGTGCTACCTATTGCAGAACGGATGTCTCTCCAGCCATCTTCAAGAGTAGTTGCACCAAGCTGCTCTTCCGTTGGTAGTGCCACTGCCAACTGCTGCGCGTAATCTTGGGCTACTACAGTATCCCAGAGTCGCGCGATGTTGAACCGCGACGTTCGGTTTCGACGTTGGGGAGCCACCGTCGAATGTTTTGAGCGCATGCATACAGCAACCAAGTAGTGGTCCGAATCTATATTCGCACTGCAGTAGGTGCGAACAATGTTGATGTCCGAGAAAAATTTTCCGTCGATCAAAACGTGGTCGATTTGGTTTTCGGTCTGTTGGTCATGTGATCTCCAGGTAGCTTTGTGGATATCCTTGCGAGGAAAGAAGGTGCTTCTGACTACCATTCCTCGGGAGGCCGCAAAGTTGACACCGGTACATTGCCTCCCTTCCTACCTGGGCATTCAATTTTTTACGTCTCTGCGTGGGCAGCCGTCATAGGCTTGTACTAGCTGCACGTAGAACGCTTCTTTCTCGTCATCGGGTCTCCCTTCATGTGGGCAGTGCACGTTAATGATGCTGTAATTGAAAAAAAAAACGGCCTTTAATTCTCAACTTACACATCCTAACGTTGATCGGCTGCCACCCAATCACTCGCTGACGCATCTTGCCCAGCACTATAAAGCCAGTTCCCAGCTCGTTCGTTGTGCCAGAGCTTTGGTAGAAGATAGCCGCTCCTGCAGCGCTACAACGTCGAAGTTGCGAGGACTTAGTTCGTCGTATATTATCCTGTCGCAGCATGCGAAACCTAGCGACTTGCAGTTCCATGTTCCAAGTTTCCAATCGTAGTCCTTTTTTCGTCGCGTGGGTCTATGCCGATTGTTCCGGGTCGTATTCTCTCCTGTATTATTTGTAATGATTATTTTACGGGCGGCTTATCAGGCCTACGCAAACCCCCTGTCTCGCCGGAGTATTATCGTGCTTGCTCTGTTTAACATCCCAACTAGCACTAGAACGATCCCGTTGGTGGGGTTGCCACCTTGGATTTAGCTGGACGGGATGCAGCATTTCATACTCAGCCGCTGGATACCAGAACAGACGCTGTTTGAAGCCGCTCCTAACATGGAGTACTGACGCTCCGACATCCCCTAAAGAGGACCCCCTTCCCTGTCAGCATACGACCAAGGTCCCACCGGGGTTGGTTACCCGATCTTTCCTACGGTTGCTCGTACCCCAGCCGGCACCGCGGAGAGGTAGGGATAGGAGTTACTGGACAAGAGGCTGAGAGCCACACTGGGGCCTGAATTACGCATTGTCCAGTCGTTTACCAACAGGGACACTTTACTGTTTGCAATTGAAGCATTCGAGCCAAACATTATGCCATAATTGCATGACAATGAGCGACAGCAAAATACTTGTGTTGCCAAAAAATATATTTAAACGTTGTAATGGAAAGTGCTTCCTCGCCCGCTATAAAGTCGCGATATTTCCTCTTCGAATTTCAAGCTAGTCCGGCTACCAGATTGAGTCTTGATTTTCAAAACGGAGAAATTGCAATTTCAAACAATACTCGTTGTACTAATTTTCTACATTATGATTGCAGAAGACAAACCTGAAAGCTTATATGTAGATCTAGTAGTATAATAAAAATCACTGAACAGCGGAAGGAAATAATATTTTCATGGCAATAATAGAATCATAAAAATAATGGGACTGACAGCACATATTTCACAGTCCAGTTATTTTCCACATTAACATGTACTGGAATCAGCATTGATTTTTGATTTATTGTTAGTATCTTCTTTTAGCTTTCAGCTATTCTAGCTTATTTTATCTCGTTGACACCGTTCGCTTCCACACATTTCAATTTCAACCTCAACATGTTTCACCACAAAAAAAAACAAACAAACAACAAAAGATTCCCAGATTGCCACTACGAATACCATACCAAAGGAGGATAACATATTAATTTTCCATATCGCTCACCTGCACTCGTCCCATCACTCCGCAGGAATCCATCCGGGATGCAACGTTCACGGTATTACTCCAGATGTCGTACTGTGGCTTCTGAGCTCCGATTACACCGGCTATCACCGGTCCGTGGTTGAGACCGATTCGTAGTCGAAACCGCTGGAATGACTCACGATTGATCTGGTCCAGGGCGGTCATGAGAGCAATCGCAAAATCAACCAACATCACCACGTTGTGCTCCTCAGTTCGTTTTTCGTCCTGTCCACGGTCCCGACGGGGGAGGGATGGTGTTAACCAGGGAACGTAAAAAGAGACTTATTACAAGGGTGTTTAACGGAAGACTGGGCAGACTGAGAGGATAACAAATGACTAGTTAATTGTGTCAATTAGGGCGGATCTATTATGCGAATGTGGCTTGTTCATTTGCTAGCTTTCGGCAGGGTTTCATGTGATTAATGATTGGTAGCAAATGGTTGTACATAACATTGTTGTTGTCTTTCTTTCTAGTGTATAGTAATACCAACCTGGTCATTATTCTTCTGTCCGTATCGATATTAAGAGAAAGCGATGAAAGAAAGGAGAGAAAATAGAAAGGATTAGCTAAAAAATTGAGCTATCGATAAATCTCTATTTTGGGAAGACAGACTTATGGAATGGATTTTCGCAACAGGTAATTTTGTGGAACTCCAACATCAGCACCATTATGTCGTGCCTTGGAGTGTGTCACAGCCGAACGTTTTCGGTCCGTAAGAGAAATTTATGGGTTTAATGAATGTCGGCTTTACAAAACGATGAGAGCTTTTTTTGTGTTATTCACCGGAGGAGAATTTGTTCTCCGTTTCATTATTTATTACAGGCTCACGAGTAAGACGAAGATAAAATTTTGATAAAGGAGATGAGTGGCTCGTTGAATTTTCTGAGAAACAAACAGAAACGAAGTTTGCTTTTAGTAAATGACCACTCAATCATGTAAATATATTCAGAAGCGGATTTATGTGAGTTAATGGTTTGACCTGGAAGGGTCGCATATAAAGGGATTTTTGTTTGGGATTTCTAGTACCGTTAGGAACAAAAGCCACGAGGAAACGCTTGGTTCTTTGTTGTTCCCATACAAATGATATTGTAACGACGTACGTAGAACGTATTTACCATGGACGTTACATAGAAGGCATTTCGTCCCAGTAGTACTTACCGTTGCACCTTCCTCCTTGCCCGGTCGCAAACCGGATGCAATCATATAGGTACTGCCGATGGTTTTGATTTTTTCTATACCGCTGAACTTGGGCTTGAGCAGCAGCTTGTCGAAATCGCAAATGATTTCGTTGAGCAGTCGTAAGCACTCGAGGCCCTGCTTGTTGACGTCGGTTTCGTCGTAGAATTCCTTGTAGTTGGGTATCGACGCGAACATCACTGCCACCGATGAATAACTTTCGTGGTACAGCTCCTGGATGGCTCGTTCTTTTTTCAGGAAATGCTGCGCAACGTGGGCTGGCAGAATGTTTTCCAGTAGAATCTGTTGCGACGTATTGCCCGACAAACATTGGTATGAGGAGAAAAATGAAAAGGAAAAGTTATAGCTAGTTTTAACTTTTCAATGGAGCGAATTCAGTGATGCACCGTCGTTGAAAACTAGTCAGCTGTAATTTCATCGACATGCAACAAGCGCTATTGTCGTTTTAATTCAACGTTGGAGTACACATTTCAAATAGCCGTTTTGTGGTTAGAGGTTTTGAGCTAGCGCTAGTTAGTGCCGGTTGACCTTCACTGAATATACAACGTTCGTCTAGTGATTTTTTTTATTGTTTCTGGTTTATGACAACTCACCTTATTGATTCCTCGCATCGTTTCCACCTCCTCCTGTTCGACCTTTAGCTTGGCCTTCCAGAGGAAGTCGGTTCGCGAGACATACTCGCCCTGGCGATCCAGAGAGTTTAGCACAGCCGCTATCAGCAGTAGAAACAGGGCACCCTGAAATGCCAGAGGCCATCTGTGGGGCGACAAGAAAAACAGAAAAGGACGGGCCCGATGAAGGAACATTAATTAGAGTGGGAAAATGCAGCGCAAGTGGAGCTATTGAAGGATTTAATAGTGAATAGTTGTGTTGTGTTGGATAAAACTAGTTGACGATAGTGTTTATAGTTTATAGAACGTTGGGGTTCTAACAGGGTGAACATGAACTTATATGAACAGTTTATTTCGAAAAAATCTCATGTATATATTCAGGCACGTATTAAGGGGTCAAAACCCGCCGAAACTCACGAAATCATTAGGGGAAACAGGGGCTAGACCGGACACGTGGGTAAACCGGACAACTGAAATATCTTATAAACCTGCTATTGTTTCGATTCATGGATTGACTTACAAACAAACAAATTAAGCCTTAAGACCTTTTGTTTGATGTTAAGTTTGTAAAAGTCGGTTTCACTATCCCGGAGATATCGAAGTGTTTTCCTTTTTTAGAGTTATTGGCTATTATTTTCGGTATATTTGTTAGACCATTAACAAGATCTATATATTGAACAGTTTTTAATTCAGTTTCGTAGAGTTTGTTGGGTCTTTGCATCGATGCCTTAAATAGAATTTCACCTTAAGAAGGGGTTATTTATGAAAAATAAATTTTTCATTTATTGTTTTGATCGCAAGATATGTTGTGTGAGAACATAATTTAAAAGTTTCAAAGTCGTTCTTTGAATGTTTTCGGAGATACTGTTTTTTGAATTAAAAGCACATTCACATTTTTTGCCATTTATTTGGAGCAGATAAAAATAAACCTACTGCTCCAATAGACGGGATTTTTTTCCTATTTTTTCAAGAAGTTGTGCAGAGAAGTGCGTGAACGTCTATAAATGTTTATATATAGTTAGGTGTTAAACATTCACATAGTGGCCCTTATTACCGTTCTCACTTCCACTTTCACATTCACTTAACTTACATGTCACTTCACTTGATTTTACCTATTACCAGTATCACGCATAGTAAAGTGATCCCTGTGGTGGAAAAAAACTATTTTTTTCAACAAAATTTTGGTGGCGTGATGTTCATAATGACATCAAGTTCATCCAGGTAATTACTTTTGTCTCGGAAGCGACTTCCGTAATAAGGACCTAAATTCACTTCTTTTAATTTCCACCGTGAAGTGATACCCATAATAAGGGTCACAGTCACTTCACTTGGTTTTCACCGTGTAGTGACACCGGTAATAAGGGCCAGTATCTGAGGCTCACGCACTGGAGACAAGCCTCCTGATCAATTTGATATATTGTTTAGATGTATTAGGGTTTATTTTCGGGAGATATTGTGTGAACGGGAAGTGGTCTCCGAGAAAAGTGATTTATTTTGTAGCACAATTTAACCCATTACTTCGGAACCGGAAGTAGGATTCGGATAAAATTCAACAGTTAAATAAAAATCAGTCCTGCCGTCTTCGAGAAAATCGAGTGTGTTTCATAAGGAGTGTATCGATAAGTAGTTAGCAACATTCAAACAGTTATTACTCTGAAATGGCTTCGTATTTTGCAGCGTGTTTTGCGGTGACATGTTTGTTTACATGTCAATAACAGCTGCGCAATCGATTGGTTTCGGTACGGTTTATCGTTTCAATGATGAGTCGAATTGATCCGGAAACGCGAAAGAAAATTCTGCACACTTGGTGCTCAGAAAGTGGTGTCACGTACAACGAAATTTCAAAACGGGTGAAAGTGCACCACACCAGTGTCAAAAATATTATCGAGAAGTTCGGTAAGACCCTTTCCATGAAGGATTTGCCCCGATCCGGTAGGAAAACGGGTCCCAGCCAGCCAGGCCGGGACTTAAAAGTGGTTGAGTACATCAAGAAAAACCCATCGGCGTCGACGCGGGATTTGGCCAAGCAGTTCAACACCAGCATCGGGATGATTCAACGGATCAAATTTCGGAACTACCTGAAAACGTACAAGAAACAGAAGGTGCCGAAAAAGTCCCTGGTACAGCAAGTGCAGGCCAAAACAAGAGCGCGAAAACTGTATAACCGGATTCTACAGAATAAAGACGGATGCATCCTGATCGACGACGAAACCTACGCCAAGGACGACTCTCGAGCGCTGCCCGGACCGCAATATTATACGAAATCGGTGTACCAGGACCTGGACGACGCTGACGGGAGCGAGTCATATCGCCGAAAGCCATTTCGCCGAAAGTCGTTTCACTGAATACCATTTCGCCGAAAGTCGTTTCGCCGAATAGGTCATTTCGCCGAAAGTCTTTTCGCCGAAAGGGTCATTTTGCCGAAAGGGTCATATCTCCTGCATGTTATGTCTCCTGTATAACTGATGTGGCGCAGCCACATAACCGAAGCCAGCTGAGTCGGCCGCCGACCCACCGTCGGAAGCGGCGGCCTCTTGCATACAAACCTGTAACCGCCTCGTTTGCCCGGTCTACTTAAAGCTAGGTTTCTTTGCTTTAGTTAGGACGAGCGGTAGCGAGGTCGGACAGCACATGAACCAAAACGATGTGGCGTAGCCGCATTAGATATTTTTTCAATTTCACTTAATGAACGGAAAATACCACCTACATTTACCTGGTAGATACACCATATACATTTTCTTGGGAACTACTTTCTGAGGTTCATGAATCAATCTTTATTCAAGAGTACAACAATCAATCATTATTCAAGAAGTACAATGGTAGGTCAACAAAACGGGCGTTAACGCTATCATCTTTCGTTTGTCTTTAATTTAAATCAATTCTAATTACGATTTCAAGACGATTTCAGGATTCGGCGAAATGACCCTTTCGGCGAAATGGATTTCGGCGAAATGGCATTCGGCGAAGTGACCTATTCGGTGTAATGGCATTCGGTGAAATAGCCCTTTCGGAGAAATGGCTTTCGGCGAAACGGCTTTCGGCGAAATGGCATTCGGTGAAATGACCCTGATCCGACGCTGACACCACGGTGGCAATGGAAAAGTTTGGGCAGAAGGTGTTGGTCTGGCAAGCAATTTGTACCTGTGGTTTGCGGTCGTCGATTTTCTTCACGAAGGGCATAATTAACGCCAAGGTGAAGAAGAGAATGCTGCCTCTCTTCTGGCCGGATTTGGCTTCAGCCCACTACGCCAACTCCGTTCTACAGTGGTTGTCAAAAAATAATGTACAATTCGTGGAAAAGGACATCAACCCACCGAACTGCCTGGATCTTCGCTCAATTGAAAAGTATTGGGCAATTGTCAAGCGGCACTTTCGGAAGGAAGGTACAGTGTCCCAAAACATGCAGGAGTTAAAAAAAACTGGGTAGCTGCCACCAGGAAAGTCACAGAAGTAACTGTGCAGAATTTAATGAAGAAGGTCAAGTCCAAAGTGCGAGCGTTTCACAAAAACTAGGATTTTTTTCAATATAATCAGTGAAATGCATAAAAATGTAATTTTTCTGCAATATATCGAAAACTGATGTCAAAACATGTTTTTTTTCGCTTTTTTATTCAAAAATAAATGTTGCTAACTACTTTTCGATACACTCCTTATATACATACTTACATACATACATACATACATACATACATACATACATACATACATACACCCATACATACATACATACATACATGCATACATAAATACATACATACATACTTTTATCGTATCAAATATCGCTCTCTACCAACTCTTCGCACGATTCAATCAGAGCCATCAAAGAGAGACGGATATCATCTCAGCAACAAAAAACCGGCATGGTTCATTTAGCATAGAATGGACACCAGTGCGAGAGAGAACTTCTCTCGATGATCTGTCTGATCATCACGAGTTAGCACGCTACTGTGGGGATTCTCTCTGAACGGTCGTTTATTCTCGTTTCGCGATCCGATTCTATACAGGCAGTTTCTAATTGCGATAGAATCATTTTACTATTGCCGCTTATTCTAACTATGTGCATATAACCTTTGTAAAAGTTGTGTCTATGAAAATGTATGTGAATGCTCCACACAAGGGTTTTGAAATATTGCAACATAATATGAGAACCTTCTGCGTATTCTGCGATAATTGTCAACTTGCGATTCCCTCTTGATAAATTCCAGACTGAAAATTTTTATAAGGGCCGTGAAGTACTCAGAGTATGAAGTGGAGCGAAGAAATGTAGAAAAATTCTCTCACGGTTCATGCATTGAGAGACACGAGTTCTTCTAGCATCTTCTACCGGATTGAAAATGTTTTTTACAATTTAGAGAAATATCGAGCAGCTTATGTTAAATTATCGGCAATCACCAACACTTTCCACATCTTCATAACTAGTGGAGTTCTGCTCAGTGTGAGACATCGATGAAAACAACTGATAGCCGAGAGAGATGAAGTCTGAACAGTTGAGTTAAGAAAGGATGGTTTTGAACCCGTTCCATTGAATGCTCGAGGGCGTTGTCGTACTGCAAAATGGCTTTCTCATGTCTTATGGAATAGCCAGGTCGTTTTTCGAGCAATGCTTGGTTCCATTTTATCATTTGCTGTCATTAACAATTAGTACACTAAAACCTCAATTTACGGGAATCTATTTTTTTACGCGTTTCATTTGAAATAACGCAAAACTTAATTTAGGCAATTAAAGTTTTTGTATAATGCAGGAAATTTTTATACGTATAGTATACAAAGCAATCGTACATGCTTCAGGGAATTAAATATCAAATGTATATTACGGAATTACGAAATTGTTTCATCTAATCTAGTTAAAGTCGTGGATATCCAAGAATTATCTGGAAAACAGAAATCAGTGTATGAACGCGTAACTGGTTACTTTTGTACAAATTGACGAACTGTGATAATGTCTGTGGAAGTTCTTGTCCATCCAAAGCCTTCTTGAAATATAGGCCTTAAGGTCTACCAACGTATCCGATGACAATAGTGAGATTCTTTTTTTTGCGGTCCATACTCGAGGTATCACATTCAATTCATGGGATCATTGTGGTGAATTATGAAGAAATGCTTGTTCATCCAAAAACTACCTGGAGTTCAGACCTTAAGATCTACCGGCATAACAAAGTGCATTAACGAACATACTGTCATCGACCCGTACTCGTGATATCACATGCAATTAAAATGCATATTGTGAATGATCTATGCCATCTAAAAACGGCCTAAAGTTCAGGCCTAAAGATCTATCAGAATAACAAAATATATTAACGAACTCAATCTTCACGTTCCCTACTCGCTTTTGCGTATGGACGTAGTTCGATTTTATATGTTATTCATACTAAAATCGAATGAAATTGAAAAAAAGATCGGTTTTTACGCCCAACTCAAAACCCAACTTTTAAAACTAGATTAGATTCTCGAAACTCACTTGAATATCAAAGAGTGCAAATGATACATCTCTTCGGTTCGACGTTTAATTGAAAAAAGGATGAATCTGAAACAATACGATAGTAGAAATTTCATATAGACCAATGTCCAAATATGTCAGATAAGACTGATAGTCTCCATGGTTCGGAATTCTTTACATTCTTCTACCTTATTTAATCTATTTTTAAGCATTTCATTTGGATCACTTTATGGTCTTTCGAAGTTCCTGCTTGGAATTATATCGGAGGTCCACAAATTTCCAAGAAAGCCTATGATATGACCTAATATTCGCAGCTACGGACGAAGACCCCAGTTCTTGTGACAAAAAAGACTATAAATTCTCAAATGCCTGAAAAGAATGTCATTCCATGCATCAATACTCACAACGGACCTGTACAGTCTTGGCCTGATTTGGCAAGCTACCACTACAGCGGATGAGTGTTACAGTGATATCGAGACCACGCGGTAAATTTCTTCGATTTCTTCGATTTAGAAATATTGGACTACAATAAAACAAAAGAGTGGAATAATGGCTTGATATGCGACCGATACGAGGAGATGGTGGAGCAAAAGTACCGTGAGTCCGAGATTTTATCAAAAGCAAACCAGAATAATTTTATGCTTCTTTCCTCTAAAGTGAATTAGTAGCCTTCGATTTTAGTACCCAACATTGTTATTTAATTACCAAAATTCTAGATGACTCATGTTGCAGATACTAAATGACTCATGTTGCAACAATATACCAACTTGTAACTTACCGCGTAGTTTTGATCGAAAAAAAAAATCCAAAAAGATTGCTATTGAATGAATATTTCATTCGACAAGTTTGCAAACATAACAGAAGCACAGACAGGATTTTTTTCATGATTTCCTGGAATATTGAATCAAATAACCCATTCTACATCCAACACAAACAACCTGTTAAAAGGTGAATGATTACACTGCAGTACTCACGAATTGTACAGTATTTGGTACGTCTCGAAGAGTGAGCTTTGCCATAAAAGCGAACATTGCACAACAATGTAGAACAGCATCAGCAGTAGCTTGACGATAAATCCTTGCTGAAGGAAGGCCGATACAGCTGCTAAACTGACAGCACACATGTACAGATATACCGGTGCTACCGGAGCGTATTCCACCTCAAACAGAACTGTCTCGGTAGTGTTGTTAACCAATTGAACATCTGCTATCACCAGATCATCGAAGTTTATCTGAATCGGAAAACATTGCCTAGTTAGAATGGAGTATTGTATTCAATTGACAAACAATTACCACACTAAATATGGCACAAGCAGCAATGAGCGCTGTCGAAATCAGAAATATTGCTATCCGGAAGGTTCTGTTAGCGGCAATAATATGGCCGGGACCACCGTTCCCGGCCGGTGACAGCTCCGACATCTGATAGTTACTAAGATATAAAAATAGACTTAATGAAACGGTTGTGGCGCTGAGTGAACCGATAACGACTACATTGCTGGAATCGGAGAGTGGAAATGAATATCAAATTAGATTAAATCTGAGTGAAAATCCATGTTTTCTTGGTCGTTTACCTTTTAAATACTACTATTTGTATCAGTCCAATCGATAAAAATAAAACGAACGAACAGATGAGATCGAACCGAAAGTTAGGGTCTGGTTGTTCGCGGTACATAGCCTCCCGTGCGCTGTTTCGGTACACCATGATCACCGGCTTCAACTCCTTCGGTGGTCCCCAGCACTGACACTCGCTGCAGTGTTCATCCTCCGGTAGGATATTGGACTCAATCATGGCCAGGCTCTAGATATGCAAATAAAAAGCCATTTCACTAGGATGGAAAATTTCCGGTGGATAGAAAAATAACATACCGCTAGTCCGATGTTTCTCGCCATTTTAGAATCAGTAATGTTGGCGAACGGCTTGTCCGCCCCCCAGCATTCGACATATTTGGTCATCTTGGTGGACGGTCGGTTGCGCATCAGTGGTCCGGGGGTTGATACCATAGGCGACCGCAGGCAATCTATGTTGCTGATTGACATTTTTCGCATATCGCCGAATATGGAGCTGTTGGATTTTCGTCGCTCGGCGAATGCAATCAAACCTGTAAAGCGGGTTGAACGTGTGGGAAAAAAGAATAGAGTATCGGGAATCGATTAATTGGCAGCAAGATAGGTTATGCATAGGTATTTCTATTAGTAATAAGTAATTGACTACTTTCTCCTTTCCGAAAATTCCGAAAATGAATTTTTGAAACAAGCATCCATTGTCAAATAATAGCGAGCATTATCTTTCTTTTTCTGCCATAAATGGATGGCACTCTTCCGGCTTTCCCTAGCGAAGACGATGGTTTCGAAGGAATAGGCGACAAATCAGTAAGAAAGCATCGTTCGGATTGCCTATTCAAATGCTATCGGGCACGAATCTATTAATATAAGCGAGATTCTTGTGAATGCTTCAGTCTCACATGAGACAGTTAAAGTAAGGGAATGCGCTCTAGGCTCAATGCATAGGGCGCTGGTCTTACAAGCCAGTTGTCATATTTTCGAGTTCCGACCTGGAAGGATTGTCAGTATCAGTAGGTTCGTAGCACTAACCGTGCAATACGATAGCTCAGGTTAGTTGACCACCCGTGAGTTTCTCGTGATTGATCAGAAATCAGTTGAAATTGCATAATGAATCAAATGCATGATACTAGGGAGAAGTAAATCATGCTCAACATGCAACCTGACTGACTTTAGAGCATGAAATGATCAATAACGTAAATGGCCACACCCCGCTCGTCACTGTAGGAAGTAAAGAATTGTTAGTTAAACAATTGCTACTACTAGTGCATCTCTGCATCACCACAAGTATCACGGAGTGGTGTTAGTGGAATAGTGGAGTGAGGAAACGATCAGAATTAACTTAATACGATCTTATTATTTGAAAACCTACACGCGATGTTCGTAACCTAAACGCTAATTTGTAGCCGATCTTAAAAGTGAATAAATAATATGAATTAATTATCAGCCGCCAATCTTACCTCGTAACACGATAGCAATGACAATTGTTTTATAAGAATAATCTACAAAACCTGTTTTAATCCACCTAGTGGTGTACTGATGCATTTTTCATATCAAATATACTATCCTGTATAATACAGTGGCATTCTTTAAAATAATTTTCTTCGATTATTAGAACAATAACCGAAATCGGTTTGTTTGACCGTCTACTGATAAAAACTATCAATTGGAGAAGATTTGAGGTCGATTTAGAAAACTTCTTATGGTTTTTCGCCCTTTTCAGTGATGGTATACAATTTTTAACACACTTTACCCTATATTTCCGGATCAGGAAGTCAGATCCGGATGAAATTCAGGAATTACGTATGGGACCTTTCATTTGAACCTAAGTTTGTGAAAATCGGTCGCGCCATCTCCGAGAAAAGTTAGTGCACTTATTTTCACAATTTTTTGCACATTTTACCCCATAATTCCGGAACCGGAAGTCGGATCCAAATAATATTCAGGAATTTTGTATGAAACTACGAGTCCTTGCATTTGAATCTAACTTTGTGAAAATCGGTTCAGCCATCTCAAGGAAAAGTTAGTGCAAAAATACACACATAGGCACATACACACACAGACATTTTGCGTACTCGACGAACTGAGTCGAATGGTATATGACACTCGGTTTTCACAGTGATTGCATAACCTTTCTATATGAGAAAGGCAAAAATGGAAATAACAACTTATTCGCAATAGCCGTTTGATTTATAACATGCATTGTTAAATTTGTAACGAAATGTTCGTTTTTAAACCTATAGGTTTTTTCTCAATCCACCAGATAAATATGGGGTCATTTTTATTGAAGGCCATTTATGTTAGTAGAACAATTTTCTTGCTGACGAATAGTCGTATTCGAACAAGAGTCAAAGAATGCGAAGAAACTGAACTCACCACCAAAGGCTGACAATATGCAATAGAAAACTAAATTCTTAAAATAAATTACTATAAAAGCTCGTGAAATAAGAAAAAACTACTAACAAAAAAGCGACATAATTTCAATAAAAACTCCGCTCACGAATCACCCCATGAAAATAAGCGATGAGAAACGCGTGTGAATTATCATAAAAAGATGAAAATCATTTTAGATTAGGCTATTGTTAATAACTCGAGGAAATAAATAAAAAAAACCTCTCGAAGTGATAGTGTTCTGATAACTGGAAGTAACTCCTGCAATTCGGAGAAAGATAATAGGTTTTATCAATCATCCATTGAGCACCATCCTCCTCAAAATAAAGGTGTGTATGGGGTACAATAACTGCTATTGTATTTGGTTAAAAACCGATTACGGATTCCGGAGATTTGGATCGACCAGAAATATCAATTTGATACTCAGCACAAAAGGAGAGTCAATAGCTTCGATAGGTTATTGACTGAAGCTCTGTTGACCCCATTGGTTTCCAATTGCCTGTTCCAGAAGTTCCGAGAGTAGCAACTAAAAGAGTATGAAGTGAAATCGATCGGTTTCTCAAAAATATTAAGTTTATTGAAATTTAGCGTGACGTAATTTATGCATGGCGGTTCTCATTCGAGTTTTCAATTATCATCAGCAAGTTTATACCGATAATTTCGAATGTTTGAAATGAACTGATATGTGTTTCGAAATATTAAAAATGCAAACTGATTTAGGGAACAATTATTTATGTTTATGTTGTAATTGATATTGTTATCACCGCTGGGCAACCCAAAAATGTCGGTGTCATTTCCCCCAATACTGAAAAAGGAAATGTTGATGAAGTTTAGGGGAAGGATGAATAAAAACAAAACAAGTTAGCGTGGATTAACCCATTATGTCCTAGCGTATGAAATTTTGAAATTGTTTTCAAAATTCAACGTTTTATTTGTATTATAACCTTGCAAAGTTCACGCAAATGACCAAAGAAAAGTAAGCAACATATTCGTGTGAATCTTATGTTCGAAACCATAGGTAATACTTCCTTCTTTTGACAAACCATTGGCAAAGATTTAAATTAGTTATTTCAGAAGTGAAATTTCAAAATTATATGTAAACACTCCTAATACCAAGCCTAAAAAAGTTACGCGAAGCACCAAGCTTCAAAAAAAGTTGGAACGGTAACTTTGAGCTATCATAGCTCAGTTGTTACTTGACCAATTTCGATAAATTTCTCACCCTCGATTTTTGTGAAGTTTGTAGATTATTTTAAGTATATCATTATTGACGATCTTTTAGGAAAAACTAATGAAAATCTGATTTTTCCCGTTCCAAGTTTTTTTTCAAGCTCAAAATGTACCCTATTTGCATTCATGCGGCACCTGCATCGCGAATCGGATATTGAGAACTTCAACTTTACCGAATCACAACTTTGTTGTTAGTCAACCGATCTTCAAAATTTGTTCATTATTGGAAAGGTAAAACTTCCAGAAATAAATTGCACTGAAAAAACTAAAAATAGGGTTGTGTACCCAAAGTTATAATTAAATCTGTAGACAGATGACCTAAGAAAAAGTAAGACTTTTTACAATGATCATAAATATCTCGAAATTCAAAGTGATGACCTATATATTTTTATACATCATTCGATTGCTAGTGATACCAGCTACAATTTTCGCTCAACTACCATTCCTGCACAATCAAAAGAAAACATTAAAAAATCGATAAATTTATAAATATATATGAATTTTTCTTTTTTTTTTAACTCAAAAATTAAAGCGAAGACATGTACATTTTTTTGATTCAGAATATTGGAATCATTACCTGAAAGTATTGATGACCAAAATTATATATCCATCCAAAGAATTTCAAGAAATTTGGAACAAATACAGAGAATTTCTATTATTGGGAAGATTTTGCCAAAAAAAAAACAAATGACATATAATTTTTAATTATTTTAGTTGGAAATTTATTATGAACAAAATTTACAAAAAAAACTGAAACTTGGATTTCACTAAAATCTTAAAAATTTTGGTAAATATACCTAAACTCTTAAAATAATTATGTTTTTGTATTGGACAAAAGATCTAACCACAGTGGTCCGGATCCACAATTTAGGGGGACAAAAACTTTTGTGGCTTAACCTTATACTTTAGAGCTATGATGTCTTCAAAACCATAAGCCATATGTCGATGTACATGGTATTAGGGTGGCTCTTATTATCTTAGAGGACTGCATTTTTTGGCAAAATTGTAGATAAACTTATATCGAGCAGCTTTGCTGAGGACACCATTGTGGTATCTCCAACGATTTTAGTGTTACAGCTATTTTTAAAGAACAACTTAGGGTTTTCCTAAAAAAATCACATTTTTTGCTCTAGCATTTATATTTTTCTCTTTTCGTATAGGTATCTTTAAACATTTTTTAAGAGTTTGTTAAAACCAATTTTTTAATGACTGGCGTATTAAGGTAGCGTTTTCTGTACCGAAGTTATAAGAAAAACTAGTTCAAAAACAGGTTATTTTTAAACTGCTATATCTAACATTGAGGCAAACGAAAAAAAAATTCCGTTTCGAAAAAAAAAATCCGTGTTAAATTAATTTAAGTTCATATTCGGGAAGGAATCGTTCTGCATTCTTCGGGGAATGCAGAATGGTGTCGTTTTTGTAAAATCTCTAAGGCCTCTCGATGGTTGGAGGTTTGATCAACCGTGCATTTTGGCACCTGCAGATTGTTCAGCATCCGTTCGGGGATGCAGGACAATTTATTTCTTTATGTTTTGTGCTGTTTTCCCACATCACCCAATTCCCAATTCCTTTCCATGTTCCTTTTATCCGTCCCTTCCCATCAGGAAGTCGATGAGAAGCTACGGCAAGGCACGAACATGCCACTTGAGCCAATTAGTTCTGATAACATAGGTGCAGGGTTTCATTCAGTAAAAAACACTCAAACGAAGAGAATGTTTTTCGAGACGAAGACAACTGTAAGCTGCAAATAGATTGGTTGGTTGGTGCTAATCGCAAATGCTGCTGCAAAGCCAATATTCGGGGCGATTCCAGTTTCATAAGTACCTGAAATAGTGGAACTTACTTCACTGAGAAAGATGGGCTAACCGATTTGAGAACTGTTTTATTTTGTAGGTTACACTAGTTCATGCACTAGATTTCATGTTTTTCAAAAACCAAACAAAACTGTTTGAAGAATACATTTTTTATATGAGAATAAGAGAGATATGAGAAAGGCATCATTACACAAATAGGTGGAAAAAACAAGTTTTTCCAATATTTTCACTTTGATTTGCAGAAACCAAATCCAAATTTTCAACTAAAATCATAAAAAAACATATGTCATAAAATTTCAAAGTTTTGATTTGTTTTTTTTGGCAAAATATTCCCAATAATAGAAATTCTCTGTATTTGTACCAAATTTCTTGAGATTCTTTGAACGGATATATAATTTTGATCATCAATACATTGTTTCTGGTAATGATTCCAATATTTTGAATAAAAAAATGTACATGTCATCGCTTTAATTTTTGAGTTATATACAAACATGTGAAAAAAATGAAAAATTCATATATATTTATAAATTTATCCATTTTTTAATGTTTTCTTTTGATTGTGCAGGAATGGTAGTTGAGCGAAAATTGTAGCTGGTATTACTAGCAATCGAATGATGTATAAAAATATTCATAGCTTTGAATTTCGAGATATTTACGATCATTGTAAAAAGTCTCATCTTTTCTTAGGTCATCTATGTACAGTTTTCATTAAAACTTTGGGTACACAACCCTATTTTTAGTTTTTTTCAGTGCATTTTATTTGTGGAAGTAGTACCTTTCCAATGGTGAACAAATTTTGAAGATCGGTTGACTAACAACAAAGTTATGACTCGGTAAAGTTGAAGTATTCAATATTTTCTATGCGACGTTTATGCCAAAGGAAAGAAAATTGGAGAGCAGATAGGGCATATTGAGCGCGTGAAAAAAACTTGGAACGGGAAAAATCAAATTTTCATTGGTTTTCCTTTACCAATCGTCTGCTACAAAGTTTTGGAATCAATCTACGAACTTCACAAAATTCGAGTGTGTAAAATTTATTGAGATTCGTTGAAAAACAGCTGAGCTATAACAGCTCAAAGTTACCGTTCCAACTTTTTTTGAGGCTTGGTATTTGGAGTGTTAAACAATAAATAATTGTTGCATTTTACTATATCTTCGAAATGTGGAATATTCAAAAACATGGCTGCAAAAAATAATGATAAGAATTGGAACCCTTTAAAATTTAACGAGCACGTGAATATGGAGTAGAACGCTAACTTTGAAAAGTAAGTATGAATACCTCCAAAACTTTTTAAACATTGGAATGAGGTTACGATACTCTCAACAAATCGTACAAGTACATCAAATATCATACAAATACAAATAGGTAATCCTTTTTCCTAAAAATGAAGAAATGGAAACAAATGAAGCTATTTTTTTTATTTTCGATTAGACAGTTTTTAACCTTAAAGTCATTCACCACTTCGGGCCAGTAAAACCTTCTGACCCTGTATGCGGGATTGGGAATCGAACCCAGGAAGGCTGAATGACAGGCATCGACAAATGAAGTTGTTTATTGCGGCTTACAGTACAGGTTATATATATATATATATATATATATATATATATATATATATATATATATATATATATATATATATATATATATATATATATATATATATATATATATATATATATATATATATATATATATATATATATATATATATATATATATATATATATATATATATATATATATATATATATATATATATATATATATATATATATATATATATATATATAGATATATATAGATATATATATATATATATATATATATATATATATATATATATATATATATATATATATATATATATATATATATATATATATATATATATATCTATATATATATATATATATATATCTATATATATATATATATATATATATATCTATATATATCTATATATATATATATGCTCCAAATTTTCTATATATATTGTGCCTTCTTCTCCGATATTACTTCTACAGGTACTGTTTAAAAGAAATTGAATCGTATATATAAATACCACTCTAAAAATATAGACATCTCTTATAATTTTGTTACTACTGTATTGTCTCAGCGTATGATATGTCATACATAGAATAATTTCGTTTGAAAAAATTTTTAATAGTGATTTGACATTTCCCAACATCTTCAACACAAAATATGATGGTATTGACAAAAACCCTTCTTAATCCACCTAGTGGTGTGATAATGCCTTTCTCTTCTTTCATAACAGTCTCATGAAAATATGTTTCATACTTTTATTAAATAATTTTGGATACTAATTTTGACAACAATTGATTCAGATTGATTCGAGTAGTTCACAAAAGTATGCTGCAGTGTTTATGTCACACAGTCAGCATCATTTTTCCAAACTAGTGCTTGACATTTGCGTTGCCTATTTGTATGAGAACAGTGATGCTAATCTAAAAAAAAAGCCTTCTAAGTCCATTTAGTGAATTTTTCATATATCTTGAAAAATCACCATAGGGGGGAGTACATGAAATTTTCGAAATCGAAAAAAAATTTTTGATGCCAAAAGGCTTAGAACTGCATGAAACGTCGAGATTTAGTGTCATCTCGAAAAAAAATTTTTTTGAAAAAATCGACTTTTTGGGACTTAGAATAAATATGAAAATTTTTCTAAGTCCCAGAAAGTTGATTTTTTCAAAAAAAATTTTTTTTGAGATGACACTAAATCTCGATGTTTTATGCAGTTTTAAGAGTTTTGGCATCAAAAAAAATTTTCGATTTTGGAAATTTCATGTACTCCCCCCTATGGTGCTTTTTCAAGATCGAAAATTGCCAAACCTTTACCACCGGGCAGCACCCCTTAAGCATGTCCGATTTAGGTCAAATTTTGCATGAAGGTTTTTTTCGAGGTGCTTAAACTTTTGAGCACTAGAACTTTACGAAAATAGAGTTGATCCCAAAATTTTGGCACCCTTATATATATATATATATATATATATATATATATATATATATATATATATATATATATATATATATATATATATATATATATATATATATATATATAAGAGCGGTAAAAATCAACGTGTTTTGTCGGTTACGTCACTTATACAATCATATATCTGGAACCAAAAGTCACAACCATTTGATCTTCGAACTTGATCAATGGCCCGCCAGTAACTTTCAAACGAGCCCAAGTTTGTTAAAATCGGTTCAGCCATCTCTGAGAAAATTGAGCGCGTTCAAATACAACGCTTTTTGTCGGTTACGTCACTTATACAATCATATCTCCGGAACCAAAAGTCACAGCCATTTGATCTTCGAACTTGATCAATGGCCCGCCAGTAGCTTTCAAACGAGCCCAAGTTTGTTAAAATCGGTTCAGCCATCTCTGAGAAAATTGAGCGCGTTCAAATACCTTCTAAAAGTGCACACACACATACACACACACACACTCTCACACACACACACACACACACACACACACACACACACAGACATTTTCCGATCTCGACGAACTGAGTCGAATGGTATATAACTATGGGTCTCCGAGGCTCCGTTCGAAAGTCGGTTTTTCCAGCAATTCTAATACCTTTCTATAGAGAAAGGCAAAAACGATTGGACTTTCTCTTCATGTGTTTTCAATTGTAGGGTAGTTTAATTGATAAAATAAATCTACGGTTAGAAGTTAGCTACGGATTCGAGTCCCGTCTCTGTGGTAAAATTTTCGCGGTTCTCATTACATTATTGCATTCGCATGTCAATTTTCCAATCTGTGTTCCACGTTAGATACTGATCATATTTCAAAACCCGAAATGAGTTTATGGAAAAATCCCAGATGGCTCTGATGGCCATACCGGAAACTGAATATAAAATTGTCTCGAGGATTGGATCTAGCGCTGGCAGTCGATGAGGAGTGTACTTTGAATCGATTTTGATGAATAACCTTGTATTTTAAATTTTCTGAATACATTCCGGGAACTTTTTGATCAAAGTAGTATGCCGTAAAACAGTGTATATTTTACGGACTTTGTAAACTTTTTGTTGGCAATTAGTTCAATTTTAATATATTTCCTTAGTTACATTTCAATGAAGCTTCGTAATCACGGAATATATTATTTAAATCGTATATAGACCTCATATTGATGCCCGTATTAACTGGTTCCTGAAATAAGCTTTCTGTACACTAAGTTTTGATCCAAATCAGGTGTTAGACTGAATTATATATTCGGCTCAAGCTTGCCAAATCTCAGCTCGGAAGGTAAACAGAGCGTATCATGATCGCTAGCAGCTGCAATCAAATTTCCCATTGGTGCGGCTGAACATTCCGAGAATGATAAAATATCAATCGCTCGCACCGAACAATTTCATTCGTTTGCCTTCACCCCTCTTCGTCCTTCCCGATTGCAAAAAAAAAATCAGAAAATCGTCTATCCTTACCTTGCACTGAAAGCTTCCGGCTACCCACCCGCTCGGGCAGATGTCCGTTGGTGGTGATCGGCTCAACCGGCAGGGTGAGGCAGGATTTTTTGCACGGTTCCTGCTGCTGCTGCTGCTCCGCTTCGTCACCATTTTCAGTCGTTTCCTCGTTGATTGTTTCGGTGGTGATTGTGATGCTGGCCTGTTTGATGAGTGGCGATGGCGACGGCGGTGGAATCGGGCTAGCTGGAACGGGCAGGATAGAAACAGAAACCGGAGTGGGGAGCAACTGCTCACGCTCCTCCGGAATGGTGGACGATGAGATGGATCCATGAGACCGCCGCAGATCGTCCGGAGTCTTTGGTGTTCGTGGTGTTTTCGGTGTTTTAGGCAGCTCACCTAGTGATGCAGTATCCAGCGGATCAGGCTCGTTGATTTGTATGGTTGTCGTGGGCGAGGGGGTGTGCGTGTTTGAATTGGGCGATGCCTTCAGGAGGTCGTTGGCCAGTTTCTGTATTAATTTTTGAATGAATGAAAACGAATGAAGGAACAAGAATGAACAAAAGATCTGGCGGAAATATGTATTGAATTTATTATAGATCTATAATCGAAATTTTTTTTTTTTGAAGCAACGTACAATGTGCGACTATCTGTTTGATGTATTCATGCTGGTCATTGAATTGGTGATGTGATATTAAAATCTGAGCGTAGTATTGAGGGAGGGTAATATAAATGGAAATTATTTTTCGCGATTCATATGTACATATGTAAACATCCCGCAAAAGTAATGGTAAATAATCGAACAATTTGGAAATCTTTTGAGTGTTGAAGTTACCGATCTATTATTATTATTATTATTATTATGTCTTGATTTACAATTCAATTTATGGAGGTACTACAAGTCATACTCCTTCTGTCTGCGAGAAGAAGAGCCAATAAGCCACCTTTCAACATCAACTTGCTAGTGAGTTATGAAAAATAGAGTAATAATTGTAACACCAGACGAAAGAGACATTTCTTTTTCGTTTACTTCAATAACTTACTCTCAGCAAATACCGAGTATTCCTCTTCAAAGTGAATGTTGATGGATAACTTATTGTTTTGAAGTGTCACCAAAATAATAATTTCGCTCTTTATTATACTTTCGTTTCGTGTTATTATACTTTTGAAAGTGAGATCATTGCTATAAGACTGCAAAAGCTACAGAGAGTAACGGAAAAACACTGAGGCAATTGAAATTATTGTGCCTGCGAAGATCTGTTTGCAGCATAAGAATGATTCATACATGGCCTTAAAGAAATTCGTAGTTTTACAAATGTTAAAGCTCATCATTATATTATAATTTATCATATACTTTTTTGTTTCGATTGTAGAGGTTAAGGTCATTCTTAGTTTCGGGCCAGAAAAACTTCCTGACCCGACCCTATGTTCGGGGTTAGGAATCGAACCCAGGTGAGCTGTATGAAAGTCATCGACTAATCTATCATGCAACACCCGTCCCCTAGAATATTTTTGAAAATTTTATTGAAAAACGATTCGATAACAAATTTCAAGTTATAAAAAGGTTTTGCGTAAAATGCACATAAAAATTGTTGCTTATATAGTTATTCATAAACCAAAGCTCGAAACAATTGAAATACAAAAGTCTTGATTCCATCACTAATTTTTATTGACCGAATCCTAAATAATCAAAAATATTTCAGAAAAAAACTTAGAGTCAATGTTTTAAGAGTTTTTATTAAATATATGTTTACTTTTTAAAATACAGCGTTTTGTTGTTTCGGGTAGAGCTTAATCGTAAATATCTCTTGTTGTATTTAGGATAGCAACATAATTGTTCCTCCATATCATCAGAAATATGTTCAACAATTTATGATAAAATTTTCAGTAGTGTGAGATAACCTCAAATATTTATTTTTCGTTCCCCCTTCCCTGTCTCTTCACCATCTCGATGGCAACTAATTAGATCTTTGTCGTTTCAGACATTTGGTCCCAAATCCCCTTTTTACCACGTTTTCCACAATATTTACTTCTCTTTCTTTCTATTCGGCAATATAATCATCACCGCCCACGGAAGACCACTCCAGTCGATGACCACCATGCGGGCCACCCACCGGGCCTTCGTAGTATGGGGGTGTTTCCCGCGGATCCACACGGACCGAAGGATGCGGTCAACATGGATATTCACCAACGCCATATGGAAGACCCTCATGCAATATTCAATTCACCGGACACGGCCGAACGCCAGCTGAATTCTCGAGAATCCGCTATCCCGATACTACATTACATAATGGTACTATTCTAGTTTTAAGTTTGTCGTAATTAAAATTAGTCGGCTAGTATAGGAGTAAGTCGGCCCGGGTTGGTGGTTCAATGCATAGGGCGCTGGTCTTACAAGCCAGTTGTCGTACGTTCGAGCCCCGACCTGGAAGAACTCTTGGTGTCAGTAGGATCGTAGTACCAGCCATGCAATGATCCTGTGCGCTATGAATCGGCTGCGAAGTCTGTTGAAACAGAAAGGCCAAATTCCACAAAAGGAATGTAATGCCAGGACTTTGCTTTTAATTAAGATTAGTAAATAACCTTTGGCATCTTAGAGCTTAAGCAGTGTGCCTTAAAATTATATTATAATATTGAATAAAAAAAATCACAAATAATTCAAAATTGAAGTTTTTTTTAAATGTTCGTTATGAACAAGCATTAAGGTGAAATTCAGTGCCAGAATAAGTCGAGCAATTTTTAATATATATATCGATAAAAGAATGCAAATAGAAATTCTACTGATTCTCGCTGCAGACATTATTTTGGATTGTTGGATTGGATTTTTTCATTGAGAACGCGTGAAATTTTTCAGCTTGGCTTTCGACACGTTTTGTTCGCTAGTTTAACAGACACTAGCTATGGGTTGTTATAAACGATGAATATTTTTGACTAATATGAGGGAGACATACTTGTGCATGTTGTATAAGACGGTCAATTTCATCTTTAAATTTATAATCAGAATGATCTTATAATTTATTTTTTCGCCTATAGAGCAATTCCAGAAATGCTTAGCAGTTCATCAGACTCGACCTTTTCCGATTTGGATGAAACTTTGCACATGGCTTCAGTATGGCAAACCATAAGTTTTTGAACCGATGGAGAGGTTAATCCGACTCACGACTGATTTTTAAAAAGGGCGTATATACCTTATGATCGAAAAAGAACCGGAATTTTCATTTGTCCAATCGGTGAACTTTTATTCTCTCAACGTAGGCAACAATTTTATACACATTCTGTAAAATTTTGACGCATATCGTACGATTAGTTTTTGTTTGGCGTCTATACAGGGTCCGGCACTCGAAGTGTAACCAATTAAAAAGGCCATAAATTCAGTTTGGAAAATTACTTTTACTTAATTCAAAGTACAAAATGTGTAAAAATAATACAAAATTCAGAATCAATTCACTTTTGCTCGATATGACCACCTTTTGCCTTGACTTGATGACTTGAGAGAGCGAAGGAGTTGCTTCGTTTGGCCGAAAGCGGTCAATTTCCGAACATTGTATTTTCTGACGAGAATTTTTTTCCAATTGAGCAATTCGTAAACTCTCAAAACGACAGGGTTTACTTGACCGACCGTTCATACGAGAATTTGAGTCATCGATTGGCCACCAGGAGGCAGCACCCGCAACAGATAATGGTTTGGGCCGCTGTAACCGCAGATGGGCGCTCTCCAATCGTTTTCATCGAGCCTGGCGTCAAGGTAAATGCGACATATTATCGGGAAAATATTCTGGAGGTTGCTTTGAAGCCGTGGGCAGATAAACATTTCGGTGGCAGACCATGGACGTTTCAGCAGGACTCGGTACCGTCTCACAAAGCTCGAGTGAACCAAGAATGGCTGAAAAACAACGTTACGAACTTCATCACGTCCACACAATGGCTCTCGAATTCACCAGATGCGAATCCAATGGATTAT
Source organism: Malaya genurostris (assembly GCF_030247185.1). Taxonomy (NCBI): domain Eukaryota; kingdom Metazoa; phylum Arthropoda; class Insecta; order Diptera; family Culicidae; genus Malaya; species Malaya genurostris. The sequence goes on along the minus strand of NC_080572.1, from coordinate 94,119,463 downwards.
TCTCTTTGGGCCATTTTGGAGAGCAAAGTTCGAACTAAAAGATACACCAGTCTCGAGGCGCTGAAAAAAGTTATTGTCCGCGAGCGGGCCAAAATACCAGTCACATTCGGCCAAACGAAGCAACTCCTTCGCTCTCTCAAGTCATCAAGTCAAGGCAAAAGGTGGTCATATCGAGCAAAAGTGAATTGATTCTGAATTTTGTATTATTTTTACACATTTTGTACTTTGAATTAAGTAAAAGTAATTTTCCAAACTGAATTTATGGCCTTTTTAATTGGTTACACTTCGAGTGCCGGACCCTGTACAAAGAAGTTGAAAAATTTTCGTGTGGCGATTTTTATAATGGATGAAAATTTAGATGTATAACATTGATGCTGAGTGGCATTTTTTTACAACTTCTCATGGTAAAGGAACATGTGATGCACTCGGGGGTAATTTAAAGCGAATGTCACGACGTGAAAGCTTGGCTAAACTACAAGAACACCCAATCACAACTGCAAAACAATCATATGAATGAGCAGAGCAGCGACGTAGAGATGCATTCACGACCATGTCTTTTTGTTACGTGTCACAAGAAGAATATGAACGGGGTGTGACCGAGTGGAGTAGTGTTTATAAGGATATCAAAATGATTCCAGGCACACAGAAATTCCATTCTTTCGTTCCGATTTCAGAAACCAAAATGGTCATAAGACTGTATTCGAATGACGATGCACATAGTACTCATACAATTTTCAAAAACTTAAAACCTTAAATATAATTTAGAATTATTCATGTACATGTAATAATTGTAGATATAGCAAGCAAATATACAATTCATGGAAATATAAAAAATGGTGTTATAATTAAATATCCAAATATCTCAAGAACAGCTACTTTTAGAAGAAATGATATCATGAACAAATTTATTGCCTTTAACCTGTAGAATAATATTCCACTGTTTAAGTGATTATCTTTCAACGAGAGCTTGAAATTTCGAATATATCTGTAAATTGTTTTAGCTGTAACTTCTTCATTTTTCAAAAGGCACGGATGGGATAGCCATCAATCTGTAGGTTTTAATAAGTGCTTTAAAAGAAAAATTATCAAAAAAACCCTGATTTTTTTAATTTAATTTTTTTGGTTCATTTTGAAATTATTGAGAAAAAAATCAATTTTTTTTCAGTGTATATTTTTTTTAGAATGCCCTATTATTTCCCTACAACTTTCCGAATTACAACGAGAAGAACTTGATCATTTGCATGTACCCGCAAACTGTTTTAGCTGTAACTTCTTCATTTTTCAAAAGGCACGGATGGGATAGTCATCAATCTGTAGGTTTTAATAACGACCCTGATTTTTTGTTTATTTAGCTATTTCGGATTATTTTGTAATAATTGAGAAAAAAATTTTTTCAGTGTATATTTTTTTAAGAGTGCCCAATCGATTCCCTACAACTTCTTCCTTAACACCATTTTTGTACAATTAACGGTTTCCGAGTTATAACGATTTGAAAAAGGCAATTTTTGTGAAATGCAAAAATACATACGCCCTTTTTAAAAATCAGTCGTGAGTCGGATTGACCTCTCCATCGGTTTAAAACTTATGGTTTGCCATACTGAAGCGATGTGCAAAGTTTCATCCAAATCGGAGAAGGTCGATTCTGATTTTGTCATTTTTTCGTCTACTCATTCCGGGAATTGCTCATATAGCAAATTTGTTCATTTTTTGTTACGACGGTTTTATTGTATGTAGCCTTGCACGAGTGGTATTGATTTTCAATGTATTTGTTTGCTTATAAGAATATCGTTCCCACAGAATTTGAATAAGTGTCGAACCGGCGCACTAGGCGCGGTTCGATAATGCCGTAGATATTAAAGGTTGTTTGTGCATTTTTAATGTCATCGTGATTTGTCGTGTTTTGTGTACCCTGTGATTGTGTTTGGTTTACGTGTTCTTTTGTAGGAAAACTTTTCGTTTTTGAAAACCGAATCGTTCAAGTAGAAGTTCTATTTAGAATTCAGTTGAACGAGGTTTGCCTTGGAGAGCGTTCACCGTAAGCCTCTGCAAAAAAGGAAAATGCGTTTCGAGAGAGGGGTCATAGCTGTGACAGTTCTTTATATTTTTCTAGAACTAATCCTGGTTGTTTTTTTCAATAGTACTGTCGAAAAATTGTCTTTTACTTTTTCAAATGAAATTTACTAAAATCTTTGGAAGAAATTAATTTTAATCATTTTTTTTCCTCATTTTCTGTCGATCGGTGGTACAATGAATGGTTGAATGTGGTTATTAAGTTCAGACACTTTTCACACTTGAAAGGTGTTCCCGTCACCCTGAACGCTATTGAATAATTTTGAGATCGGATGTTTACTTTTTTAATTAAACGAATTTTTATATCGAAATTTTCAGATTTTTGACATTATCTGTCACAATTGACCTTGAAAACATAAGATATTTTCAGACTTAGATTCCGCACGGTAATACCTATCCAACAAGCCATATATTGTTAAAATCCGTCCATTTTTAACGGAGATATCGAGATTTTTGTGTATGCGACTTTTTCCCCTATTCCAGCAGTAGAAGTTTTGAGCGCTGTCTGGCAACAAAATTAAAACTGTGTAACTCATTTTTCTCGTAGATGGCGATCTAAGATTCAAATTAAAAGTTTTAAGATTCTATAAAACATCTTGTTTTTCAGTCAGATCCAACTTCCGGTTTCGGATATCCAGGGTGATTAGAATAAAAATGTCTATTTCACATGAATTAATCAGGTTTATCGGGTTAGCAGATTTAAATAGTCGATAACCAAATAAACTTATTTCATTCATGGTTGTATTCAGTTTTCGTTTCGGAAGGCACCCAAAAATTTAATTCGCACTACGATTCCTCAAAGATGTCTACATTGATTTTCAAACATTTTGAAACAAATGTCAACTATAAAGCTACTCAGGTGAATTTGTCTGACTTCGGCTACACCGAATTTCGAATTCCGGTTCCAGTATCGAATTGTTTCTTAAAGCTCAATCGTTTTCTCAAAAAAAGCCAAATCGAATTTCAGAAACAAAAGTTCAAATGAAAATAAATCCAATTTTATCCAATTCTGGCTTCCGATTCTGGAATTGTAGGATGATGAGTTTTTAAAATTCAAAGCGATATAGAAGATGACAATTCCGAAAAGCTTTAAAGTTGGACTCAAAAATATTGCAATTTATTCGTCATAAGGCCATACGAATCGGTTTGGGTTATGCTGGTTCCCGAATACCGGCTCTGGAAGTACCTTAAATTACCCTAAACTCTAAAGTGGAAATTACTTCGACATATAATGAAATGTTTAATCGATTGTTACACTTTTAGATTCAAATTCGATCCGAGTTGCAGTTTCAACATTACAGAGTAATTAGTGATTAAAATCTCAATTTGCCGCTTAAAACGACGGACATTAGAATAATGACATGAAAACTGAAACACCGAAGAATATTCATGCAAAAAACACATGCGGACTGATAAAAAAAAGGTATCATCTCACTGCTAGGTGGATTGAGCACGTTTTTTTTACTGCGACTGTTAATCACTTGCCAAACCTGAAATTTTCTAGAAAATAACTGTTGATGTGTTGAGCTTTGAAAATAAAGATTTCGACGTCGAAAATCGGTATGAACATGGAAGGGAGAGGGTTTAGATTTTCGAACGCTTACCTACTAATACGCTTTTCTGAAGTTGCTGCCAGAGTGCAAGCGTGAAACACGCGTATGCGAGCTAGTTACGAGCAATCATAGCAAACTTATCAGAGTGAACGCGATGCGTACATCGCACCGAATCGCTGGATGCATCACAATGAAAAAGGAATCAGTAGAATTATTGCAAGTCGTGCTAAAAAGCTTCAAAACTATGAAATTCCAGTACATTCAGAAGGAAGGCGAATCAGTTCCGTAAAACTTGGAACCAAGAAATGTTAAATGGCACATTTTGTCGCATTAGAAGGAAAAGCAATGTATGTGAAAAATACTTTGTTAGTATATTCTTGGTATTACATTCCTCCTGTGGCATTTGACCATTATTTTATTTATTCAAATTACAGGTTTTATCCGAAATGGGGAATCGAACTTAGGCTGATTGCTAGAGACTAATCTTTGGCGTAATAGTAATATTAAGCAAGCAATAACAATCGTCTCCGTGCATTGAAACGAGAGTGCAATCATTGGCAGCGAAAACACAGTCGATGGCGTTCTTCTGAAACTAAGCAAAACTTCAAGAAATCCAGTGATGAATATCGGTTATTGAATGCTGGTTTATATAAAGCCTATCTAATGCGCATCCAGTTTGATCTACGGCGGAATCCTAAAAAGTTTTGGAGATTCGTCAATTCGAAACGAAAATGTTCATCAATCCCTCCACACGTTCGTCTTGATTGGGTAGGAGCAACGGGCACATCAGATTCTTGTGAATTGTTCGCTAGATTTTTCGCTTCTGTCTTTGCTGATAGCACCGCATCTACCAGCCAGGCAGAGACCGCCGCGCTGGATGTTCCTGACAGTTTAGTGGATATAAGTACATTTACAATTACTCCTGATATGATCGGGACCTGACGGTATTCCAGCAGTAGTTTATAGCCGTTGCGCCCACGTCCTGACCGATCCTTTATGTGAAATTTTTAATAAGTCGTTTGAGCATGGTATATTCCCGACAATCTGGAAACAGCCTTTTATGTTTCCAGTTTTTAAAAGTGGCGATCGCCTGAATGTTCGAAGCTATCGTGGTATAACTAGTTTGCCAGCAGCGTCGAAACTATTTGAGATCTTGAATACTAGATGACAACGTATTGTTTATGATTTTTCCATTCTCAAGGTAGTATGAGTATGATAATTCTTTTCCATCTTTTCGACCTATTGAACCCCTTGGCCCGTTGCCACTGACGAACACTCATTTTGTTACCTAATGCACAGAAAACGGAACCAGGTTTTATCAATAATTACCGAAAAGTGCTCGCGTTTTTGATCCGACTTTAGAGAACTCTTGATTCGATATTGCACGGAGCACTAGCTTCATATAATTTAAACAACTTTTTTAAGATCCATAATATTTTCTTGCGCTAGCATCACATTATGGCACATTATGGCTGTCAAGGAGGTTACTTTTTATTTCATTGGCAAATAAAGACATTTTGGATGGGAGCTTCAATTCTTAGATGGTTAAAGTATTACGTGAACACCAGAATTTGTAGCTTCATGATGGAAATCGGATAAAATTGTTTTCATTTCAAAAGTTTTTATTACATCGTATTCTGTCTCGGGTGGCGCTGGGCAACAATTTTGGGTTTCCGTTAATCGAATGCATTATCGGGAAACTTTTCGTCGGCACAAAGGATCGATTGAATTACCATGTCTCTTGTTCAATGTATCAAATATACATGACTGTCGAGGATTCATCTGGGAGAAGTTTTTCGGTATTTGATAAGGCAATTAATTTCTTTGACTGCGGATATGCCTTGGAGCGATTCATCTTTCAGCATTCCTTTCTTCCTGAATTCGGCAATAGATTTCTGCTGGAATTAATTACCCAGTTACTGGGACGATGAATACCGGCGTTTAGCACCGAGTAAATTCAGTTGATTTCTTTTATGTTTGTCTAGAGTTTAATTAAAATTTTCGCTTGCGCCTCAGGATGAATACGAAACGTGGTTTTCGAACAAGTACTTCGAAGGTAAATGAATTCATTAAGCGAGCTACAGCATCCGACGAAATTGGGCGCGCTTTCGGGGAAATTCTCTCTTCGTTGAATACGACTTTCAAAGCAAATTTGGCCAAACAGTCAGTGTTTTGTTTATGAACATAGCTCATTTCTTCCTACGTAAATTTTTCTTCCTGTTTTTAAGAGTGGATGGTAATAGGTGATGGTATCCAGCGGCTAAACAGCTACACTTTATGTTTCGTCTTGGACTCGTCAGTGCATAACTGGTATGCCGTTCAACAGTTCTGCTTAACGGTTAATGTTTAACTGCTGAGTGGCATACAAGTTCAACAAAAACTGACGAGTCGAGGACGAAACATAAAGAGTGGCCTTACATTAACTCTATAATGAAGTATACGTATAAAAACTTTTTCGAAAACTGAATGAATAGAACAATGAATTTCTAAGTGTTATTTCCAGAATGCAGAATTTCGGTTCAGAATTCAGTTCCAAAATTAAAAGCCCGAATTCTGAACCTGTACACTGGAACTAAAATGCAGATACAGATCTTATTTCAGGTCCAGAATTCAGTTAGAGAAATAAACGGAACTGAATTCGGGAGCCAAAACCGAATTGTAGACCTGGATTCTGAAGCTGGATTTTGCAACTGAATGTTAGAATTAAAATTCAGGTTCAGAAAAGAATCAGTTGAAAAGTTCAGGTCTCAGTTTCAAAAGAAAGTTCCAGTTTCAGAATCCAGGTCCAGAATTCTATTCCAAAATTCAGTTACAGAATCCATCACCAGAATTCTGTTCCATGAGATTCTGAATCAAAATCGTGAAGCTAGATTTTTGAACTGGATTCTGGACGTGGATTTCGAGTTATTTATGATAATATCAGAATGCTGAGAAATGATGCCTTTCATATTATCATAAATATTACCAGGGGATTCTGCAAAAAAATGCTTTGAAAATTGAATAGGATTTTCAACAGTTTTGACCCAAGTTGATAGGACGGCTTAAAATTTTAAACTTCTTCTCACCCAGTTGTTCCGGAACCGGAAATGAGATCCGAACAAAAGTTAAAACCAGTCTATTTCTATGGACGTTGACCCTTTTATTTGAGTCTAAGTTTGTGAACTGTTTCTGAGAAAATGAAGATCGTTCCGTTTTTGAGTTTTAGTCCACTGTTTCCGGTGCTTCCAGAACCGTGAGCTGGGATCCGGTTTAGTTTAAATCTGTTCATTTGGCCAGCAACAATTTAAACTACATTTAAAAGAATTTTTACCTATTCCTGCTGTTCGCGCGCACTATGCCTTTTCTCGGATACTTGGTTTTTAACAAAACTACACTTTAACTTTGCGCGAACAGAAACGAAAAATTTATTTGTGTAATAATAACGCGTGTATTCTCGTGGACTGTATCTTTTAGACTGACTCCACTGACCTATATATTTCGGCTGACCTACGATCGAGAACAATAATCAATGCCCTATCATCTACCTGCATCAAAGAGATGAAATAGATCACCAATATAGGGTGCCAGAAGAAGCACGACATATCATCTTGTTTGTCGGAGTTGTAGGGTGATTCAACAAAGTATGTTTTAGTACTGTAATCCTTTCCCACTACAACATACGCCGGCCGCCTTGAAATCTCAACTTTGAATTTCAACGACTATTTGTCCTACTCTTACTTCAATTCAAATGTGTTTAGTATATAATTCAATCTCTTACAAACAATATTTTCAGCTTACATACTACTACAGTTTGGTATGATCGAACGACCTTGACCGAAATTCATTTGTGATGATCACTGGTGTTAATCTCTGTTGAGATTACTAGTAGAAGTAGAATTCTGCCTCTCGATTTAGAATGGTAGATGGGGCATCCTTCAATGCACATTCCGCTGGATCATTAATGTGCTGTTCGTATATTCGGACAGTTTTAGGTGTTGTCATCGATGGTGATATGCTGATTCATGCTGCACTGTGCTATGGTACGATGAACTTCGATGGCGCGTTGATTTTTGGTTTACTACAAAAGGTTTCACTGCGATGGATTTCTACGATGTTTTAGTCGTTAGAACGAACTGGCCATGCTCGTTAGCGACTCCGTTGTAAAATCTCGAGGTCGAATTGGCCCTTTCTCCCTCTGTTGCAGCCTGGAGGTAGTATACCTCAAAATATCAAGCGTGATGTGGAAATTTTAGTATGCGTTCTCTCTACAGGACATTACAAACTGGAACATATGCTAACATGCGACACCCAACAAGGACCACCACCGAAACAAAACAGAATACCTCATATTGTGGGGAAATTGCACGGGTTACTCAATTAAGCTTTGAGAGTGGAGCGTCTAGCATTCCGGGAGATGACCGAAACTGACGTGTAATGACTGAGAAAGAAAATTCTGATAAGCTTTTTGAAAATATAAAAAATACATAGCTTAACTGGGGGTGCGGAGGCCATGTTGACCTCCGCCGTTGGAGACGTTCAAGTCTCTTCGGGTGATAACTTGGAGTTGTCTCGAATAGGAAGCACGCAGATTTTTGAAATTCCTCTACGATAGCTACCATCCTTTGTTCTTACTGTGATGACACGAATGTTTTCATCAGACCCTGGGTGAAGTTCTGCTACACGTCCCAACTGCCACTTGAGCGGAGGTAGATTTTCGTCTTTCAAGACAACCATGTTGCCAACGGTTAGATTCTCTCTCTGTCGCATCCACCTAGTTCGGTTCTGTAAATCAGACAAGTATTGTTCTGACCACCTCTTCCATAACCGCTGAGTAAACTGTTGAGTCCGTTGCCATACTGCTAAACGATTCTCTGGAACGTTGTCCAGATTTGGCTCAGGAATTGCTGTTAGAGGCCGATGAATCAAAAAATGTCCCGGAGTTAACGCTTCAAAATCGGCAGGATCGTTGCTTATTGGTGTCAATGGACGCGAGTTCAAAATTGCTTCGATTTGCAATAAGACAGTCTGCATTTCGTCATGCAGCAAAATTCTGGTTCCGATACTCCTCTTGAACAATGTTTTAAACGACTTCACAGCTGCCTCCCACAATCCGCCAAAGTTCGGTGATCGAGCTGGTATAAACTTAAATACGATTTTGTCGTCAGATGCCACCTCAATCGCCTGTTCTTGAAACTGCTGACTGAGAAACAGCGTACGAAGCTCGTCCAGCTCTCGCTTGGCACCGACAAAGTTTCTCGCGTTATCGCACATGATGATGTTCGGCTTGCCTCGTCTAGATGAAAAACGTTTCAGTGTTGCCAAAAATGCTTGCGTTGTTAGATCTGTTGCTAATTCTAGGTGCACCGCTTTAGTAACCAGACAAACATAAATGGCTACGAAGCACTTCACAGGACGACTTTTGCGATAAGGATAGGTAACATAAAATGGTCCGCAATAGTCAACTCCCACACGTCGGAATGGCTCACATGGAGTGACTCTTTCTGACGGAAGATCCGCCATCAATTGGTCTTGAATTCGTGGTTTTACTCTAAAGCAAGCTATGCATTTGTGAATTACAATTCTCGCTAACTCACGGGCGAAAGTTGGCCAGAATCGTTCACGAACTGCTGATATCATTAGCTGCTGTCCAGCGTGAAATAATTTCTTGTGATAATATTCCATGACTATTCTAGCGAGAGGGTGACGTCGGTCTAATGTAAATGGATGCTTTCGACTGTTTGACAGATGTGCGTGCCGTAATCGGCCGCCTACGCAGAGCAAACCATTAATTAATTGAGGATCCAATGCGAGAATAGAGGAATCGGCTCGTAACGGTCGATTTTCAGACAAATCAGCTATTTCTTTCGGAAAACATTCTTGCTGAGACAAACAAACGAGTGTTTTGACAGAGCTCTCAAGCTCTTCGACAGTTAAATTTCCGTGACGTCGACAATTCTGGTTTGACCTTCGAGCGTTAAAACGGAAACGACATATGTATGCAGTTAGTCGAACCAAATCAGTAAATGTTGATCGAAGACTAAAAATCTGACTATGGATGACAGTTCTTGCAACAGCTGCAACTACTCCCTTCTCTTCAAGCATTGTTCGTTCAATGCTTTCTTCGTTTACTTGCAAAGTTTTAGGCCAGTTCATCTGGTCAGATAACAACCAGTGTGGCCCACTAAACCATATTGATTGATACATCAACTGTACTGGCATCATGCCGCGGGAAATTATGTCTGCTGGATTGTCTACTCCTGATACGTGATTCCAGATTCCACCTTTTGTTATATGCTGAACTTCTGAAACTCGATTCGCCACGAATTCTTTCCACCGCGACGGTGATGATGCTAACCAGCACTTAACAATCATCGAATCTGTCCAGAAGAATGATGGGGATGTGATTTGTGTGCTGCTGACCACCTTCTCGTATAGATGGGACAGGAGCAATGCTGATGAAAGCTCTAAACGCGGAATCGACTGGCGTTGCTTTTTTCTGTTAAGATTTTCGAGAGGGGCGACACGGGACTTCGATATCAGCAGGTGTATAGCCACGGATCCACTATCGGAGACAATTCTCATGTAAATACATGCCCCATAAGCTTTCTCGGAGGCATCACAGAATCCATGAAGCTGTAGGTCGATCGTATTGGATCCAATCTCGACACACCGGGGTACTGATAGTCCATCAAGGGCGCTCAGGTTTCGACGATACTCCTGCCAATGGTTTTGCATCCCCTCTGGTAGTGGTTCATCCCAGGCACTATCAAGCTTCCAAATTTCTTGCATGAAAATTTTTGCCTGGATGATAACGGGACCCACAAGAACGAGCGGATCAAAGAGGCGAGACACGTCCGATAACACAATACGCTTAGTGATTACTGTCGATGAACTCCATTGCGGTATGCTGAATTGGAATCGGTCAGTACTGGGTTCCCACAGTAAGCCTAGGGTTTTAACGGTAGACGTTGAAGTGTCCATCTGAAGAATAGTACGATCATCTCTTAAATGAACAGGAACATGCAGTAAGATATCCTTGCAATTAGAATTCCACTTTCGTAATGAGAAACCAGCTGACTGCATCAGTTCAATCATCTCGCTAACAAATCGTTGTCCATCTTCGAGTTTGTCTACTCCGGACAGCATGTCGTCCACATAAAAGTCCTTTTTGAGAACCCTTGCGGCAACAACGTAAGTGAGTTTTCCGTCTTCGGCTAGTTGCTGCAAACATTTTGTAGCCAAGTACGGAGCGGAAGCTGTTCCATACGTGACGGTAGTCAGTTGGTAAGTTTTAATTGGTTGATCTGGCGATTCTCGCCAGAGAATTCTCTGCAAAGGCTGGTCAGCAGGTTGAACTTGTACCATGCGGTACATTTTTGCGATATCCGCAACTAATGCATAACGATGTAAACGAAATCTGATAATTATGTTTAGCAAATCATCTTGCACGACGGGACCCACCATTAATGCGTCGTTCAAAGAAAATCCGGTGCTAGTTCGACATGACGCGTCAAATACTACGCGCAACTTAGTAGTGGTGCTGTCTGGTTTTAAAACTGCGTGGTGGGGTAGATAGTAGGCGGTCTCTGTTGAATCTTCGACTATAGGTTTCATGTGACCTAGGACTTGATATTCGAGTATGAAGTCGCTGTACAATGCTTTTAACTCCGAGTTTGCCATTAGGCGCCGCTCCAAGCCCATAAATCGTTTAACAGCAGTAGTTCTGGATTCACCAAGTTGCTTGAGGATTGTTTGCCTTTTTGGAAGTGTAACTATAAACCGTCCCGTCTCATCTCTGACGGTTGTTTCTTGGAAGATCTTCTCGCACGCAGATTCTTCCATAGAATTTGTACTGAGCGACCGACATGTTTCTAGTTCCCAAAACCTTGTAAGTAATTCTTGGATGTCTGCTGTTAAGCAAACGTAGGTAGTCGAAACTGTGGGTTTAGATTCTGGAATAGGAACACGACCGGAAACTATCCAACCGAAAACTGTTTTCTGAAGTGTGGGGCCTTCTTCGGTTGCCTTAAACCGGCCTTCTTCGAGCAGGTCAATGTAATATTCCGCTCCGATTATCATATCGATCGGACCGGATTGATGAAACCAGGGATCGGCAAGAGTAGCGTCTTCTGGTAAGCACCATTGTGATGGATTAAAGCTCATTGTCGGTAATTCGATGGTTAATTTTGGTAGTATGTGGAATTGCATCTCTTCAGCATACGATGAAATATCGGTAGACCGCGCGGTGACGGCTGCTTTGACAGATTTGGACGAAGTTTCTTTAGACGATCCAACACCTTGGATGCATAAGAATGCGGGAGTTTCTTTAAACTTGAGTTTATTCGAAAAGCTTGTCGTCATCAGACAATGCTGCGAGCAAGAATCCAGCAAGGCTCGCCCTAGCAGCGAATTGCCGCGACTGTCCTTGACACAAACAAGGGCAGTCGAAAGAATAATGTTTCGTGTAGGTGTGCTGGGGAGTGCGATACATGTTTGACTAGTGGTGGCTACGTTAGTGTTGGACGGTGTGGTTGTGTTATGCGAGTTGGCGGTGTTATTCTGTTCATTACTCTGTAGAGTGGGTATTTGTTGGTTTGGACTGGTTTGCTTAGTTACTGGCTGTCGGGGTTGCTGTATTGCTGTCTGAGGTCGTGTCTGCGAAAGTGGAACGGGTCCAGCTTGTGATGACTCTACGTGTAACATAGAGTGGTCTCGTTGGCGGCAATGGTGACAAACGCCTCTTTCGCAGGTTTTAGCGACATGTCCTGGACGCAAACAGTTGCGACAAAGCTTACTTCTCATAACAGCGTTTATACGCTCGGGAACTGACTGCTTTTGGAATTTAATACACTGAAACGCTGAATGCCATGACTCACCACAAAATAAACATTTTCCAGACGTCTTCACGAGTGTGCTGCAAACGGTAACCCTTTGTGGTCGAGCCTCATTGCTCGTTTTTGGTGAAACGGAAATCGATTGTAAAACGGCGCATTGACTACGTAGAAATTTCATCAAATCTGCATACTGTGGTGGATCTTTGGAATTGTGACACGCCTCCCATTGTCGTAGCGTCGATGAATCTAATCTAGAGCAAACCATATAGGCTAAAATTGTACTCCAGTTAGTCGTCAAAACTTCAATCTTTTCAAGCATTTGCAAGTTTTTCTCGAATTGACCGACCAATTGACTAAGCCCTTCATAACTCTCCTTCTTCAATGGGTCGATGGAAAATAGCATCTAAATATGCCTTCACAAGTAGTTTCTTGTTCTCGTACCGATCTTGCAATGCCTGCCAAGCCACTTCGTAATTAGCTGCCGAAATCTCGACCCGATTGATCTCTTGAAGTGCCTCACCAGATAGCGATGCTCTTAGATATGTAAATTTGTCGATCTCGTTCAGTTGTGAGCTCTGATCAATGAGACTGTGGAAGGTATCACGAAATGTGACCCACTCATGCATTCGTCCACTGAAAGTTGGAAGTCGTATCTCTGGAAGTTTTACCCGGGATATCATAGGTACACGTTGGTTAGCTGAATCAGACTCATTGTGAGTTGTAGGCATTGAATCTCGACACAACTGCAGGTCTAACAGCTCTCCTTTCAAAGCACAGAAACGATCATCAAACTCTTGCATCATCTGGTAGTTCGTCTCTTCCAATTGATGTAAGACCTCTTCCTTCACTGCGGGATCAGTATTAGCCTGTTTCCTTACCTCTTCTTCTTCTTCTTGCAGAAGCTCGATTCTTGCACGTACTGTAAAATATTCTGCTCCCACTTTCTCAAGAACGTTTAAGCGCACACTTAACTGTCTGTAATCTCGATCTTCGTTGTAATTCTGCAAGAATCTTTCAACGAAGCTCAAGCTATTTTGTAAGTGCTTCTCACGCTTCAATAAACCTTTCACTTCATCTGCCATTGTAAATTTAACACGTAACACTGATCGAACCTTTCGAATGAATGTATTCAAAACCTTCACTGTAACTGTAATTTATTTCGGCACAATCACGTATCAACTCGGCGTTCCACTACCGCGACCTCGTGAGACAGAACAGTTATCAACCCAATTAATAGCAGCAGAAGTGATCGGACCAACAGGGAATTGACAGCTTAAATAGACCAGGAATGTATCGAGACCAACTTTGATAATATACAGAATATATGCACTCGCCAAAAGAAAATTACTCGCATGCATTTATACAATTTATTTTAACCATCACAACTTTCCAGTAAGCCACATGCATCAAGCCACCGTTCATGCATTCTACTTCCCGATATTTCAAGTCCTGGTCTCCGAATTTTGATAATTTCGCTGCTACTGTCGTCCAAATTCGATGGCGTCGCAGGTCCGCTTCACGATGGCGTCGCAGGTCCGCTTCGCGATGGCGTCGCAAGTCCGCTTCACAATGGCATCCAGTGGTTAGATTGAGCGTCGAAAATGGTGGCACTACACTGTTTCACGTTGTTCTTTGATCCACTGTATGGAGAATTTAACTGTCCAACATTTGCCCAGTATATTAAAGTTTAGTTTCACGACAAGGTCCAACCAAGCATCCGGAAACCGTCTATCCGGTTCGAAGGACCAAATGTTCGCGCGCACTATGCCTTTTCTCGGATACTTGGTTTTTAACAAAACTACACTTTAACTTTGCGCGAACAGAAACGAAAAATTTATTTGTGTAATAATAACGCGTGTATTCTCGTGGACTGTATCTTTTAGACTGACTCCACTGACCTATATATTTCGGCTGACCTACGATCGAGAACAATAATCAATGCCCTATCATCTACCTGCATCAAAGAGATGAAATAGATCACCAATATAGGGTGCCAGAAGAAGCACGACATATCATCTTGTTTGTCGGAGTTGTAGGGTGATTCAACAAAGTATGTTTTAGTACTGTAATCCTTTCCCACTACAACACCTGCATTATCGCTCTATATGACAGATTGCAATTTCATACACACTACCCTGTACTTCCAGAAATAAGCCAATACTTTTCATTTAAATCTGAGTTTGCGAAAATCGCTCTTGCCGTTTCTGAGAAATTGAAGTGATTTCCGGTTTGGAGCACACGAGCATTTTCCCGGTACTTCCGGAACCAGGAACAATGATCCGGTCTACTGAAAATCAACGTATTTGGTCATCAACTAACCATACCTGCATGATTAAAGAATTCTACGGCTATTGAAATGTATTTTGTTTGATTTTTACCTTTTTTATATATATATAAAAATAGGTATAGAATTCGCTCAAACTTTAGAAAATTTTTCCGAGGCCCGGAGGGCCGAATGACATATACCAATCGATTCAGCTCGACGAACTGAGCAAATGTCTGTGTGTGTGTATGTGTGTGTGTCTGTATGTGTGTTGTCAACTAAGAGGTCGGGATCTCAGAGATGGCTGGACCGATTTTGATCAAACTAGTCGCAAATGAAAGGTCTCCCCGTCACCCAAAACGCTATTGAATGGTTTTGAGATCGGATGTTTACTTTTTGAGTTATACGAAGTTTTATGTCAAAATTTTCAGTTTTTTGACAGTATCTGTCACAATTGACATTGAAAACAGAATATGTTTTCAGACTTAGATTCCGCACGGTAATACCTATCCAACAAGCCATAGATTGTTAAAATCCGTCCATTTTTAACGGAGATATCGAAATTTTTGTGTAAACGACTTTTCCCCCTATTCCAGCAGTAGGAGATTTGAGCGCTGTATGACAAAGAAATGCTTGGGAGCACCCAAGACTGTGTACAGCATCCTTTTTCATGACATTTAGCCTCGGACCGATTTTAGCACGGCTCATTTTTGGCAACATAATCGTTCGACTATAACATATATAAACCATATGATGGCAGAATTTTTTTAATTATGTTATATTGTTTTAAACTACTTACAGCAATAAATGCTGGAAGAACATAACATCCATATACCATTCGAATCAGTTCGTCGAGATCAGCAAATGCGTGTGTGACAAATAATTTCACTCAATTTTCTCGGAGATGGCTAAACCGTTTTCTACAAACTCAGATTAATATGAAAAGTAGTATACTCCCAAACAAGGTTCCTGAATTACGTTTGAATCCGACTTCTGATCGCGGAACCACAGGATGATATGTGAAACGAAATTAAAATTATGCAATTCATTTTTCTCGAAGATGGCTGAACCGATCTAAGATTCAAATGAAATCTAAGAATCATCTATGATTCAAATGAGAGGTCTTAAAATCCTATTTTTAGTCAGATCCGACTTCGGGTTTAGGAGATACAGGGTGATTATTATAAAAATGTCCAGTTCACATAAATTAATCAGGTTTATCGGGTTTGCAGATTTAGACAGTCGATCACCAAATAAATTTATTTCAGTTTAGGCGGTATTCGTTTTTGGATTCGGAATGTACCCGGAATGTACCTCGGAATATTACCTCGCACTACAATTTCTTAAAGATGTCTACACACTCCTCAGGTGAATTTAACTGATTTCGGCTACACCGATTTTAGAATTCCGGTTTCAGTATCGAATCGTTTCTCAAAGCTTAATCATTTTTTTTTCAAAATGGCCAAATCGAACTTCAAAAACAAAAATTCAAATTTATGGACTTATGGTCCCATATAAAATTGGTAAATTTCATCCAATTCTGGAATTACAGGATAATGAGTTTTTAAAATTCATACAGATATAGAAGAAATAAATTGTTTGGCGTATTAATTTATGGCCATACGAATCATTTTGGGTTATGCTAGTTCCTGAATACCGGCTCTGGAATTACCATAAATAATGACGAAAAACTCTAAAGTGGAACTTACTTCGACATCTCATGGAATGTTCAATCGATTGTCACACGTAAAGATTGAAATTCGATACGATTTGCAGTTTCTACATTACAGGGTGATTAAAATCTCAATTTGTCGTTTAAAACGACGATAATTAAAATAATGTCATGATAACTAAAACACCTAAGAATATCCATGCAAAAAACACATGCGGATTGATAAAAAAGGTATCATCTCACGTTTTCTGTGTTATGTATCCGGATGAAATTTGGTAGGGTTATAAGGTTACGGCTCTCTAGTTCATCTGAGCTCCTATTTTCATCTCATAACTTTGAACATGAATCATATCTTTTGACGTATCTAAACTGAACTGTGAAATATTTATTTGAGCTATTGTCACACTTTCTCATTGATAAAAATGGTTTTAAATTCTTCAGCGATCGTTTTTTTTTATTTAAAATAAACTCACTTTTCAATTTAAGAAACACTTACAGTTTTACAGTTCGTCACGTTTCTGCATAGTTACTAATCGATTTGTCTCAAAACATGATTTTTATTTCGCATAATTACCCTACTATTATACTATTTCCTTTGCCACTTGTTTAATTAACGATTAAAAGCTTCTAAAATTATCCGACAAGCAGTATAAGTGTTCAAAAATATGAGATGAATATTTTTCACTTAGTTCACTTGATTGCGCTTTGTTTTCATCTCATTTGGTATCGCAAGTTTGCCAAGTTTTCTCATAATGTTATAAAACATAAATTTGTTTTCTTCTTTAAACTGTCACCAACAAGTATTTTTTGGTGTCCCTGACATTAGTTTAAATATATTATTGCTATTTGTATATCAAAGAGCTGTTTTGGCTTCGAATATTACCAGATAGAACGTGTTAAATACTAATCAAATAACCATTGTTGCAAAGCTAGTAGCTCTGGTTTCATTCCGATACATGTCAACAAAACGCAGTTGAGTGTGTGTTTTTCATCGGCTCTCCATCTGATATTTTCATATTGTTTAAAGAGCCATTTCAGATTAATCTTACAGTCAAATTTTGAACGTAAAACGAAAGAAAACGGAAACGACCCAAAAAATGTCGTGATGATTCCAAACTGGTTTTGAAAATATTGTGTGTTGTCTCAAAGTTGGCATTAGGCCCTTTTAAGAAAAATATGGACATTTTGAATCTGAGAGTGTAATAGTGCAGTATTTTTTTGCTCGACATTACTAATAAATAAGA
Organism: Malaya genurostris; assembly: GCF_030247185.1. Classification (NCBI taxonomy): domain Eukaryota; kingdom Metazoa; phylum Arthropoda; class Insecta; order Diptera; family Culicidae; genus Malaya; species Malaya genurostris. The sequence continues at coordinate 94,101,848 of NC_080572.1, read as the reverse complement.
CGAATATAGAACCAACGATAGGATGAATAAAAATTTATTGAAATGAAATTTGGAGTAGAGTAGTGAACACATAAGTGTTTTTAGCTGTTTAATGAATATAAGTTTAATTTTCAAGAAATGGAATCAATTTTTCATGTGGAGCAAGGCGAATGAAACAGAAATATGGAATAGTTTTTGTGATTTTAGTTGATAAATCGGGTTTTTGAGGCCACGTCCTTACAACTGAGATGAAATAGGGAGCCACTGCCCTATGTGATTATAAAGGCATTCATTTGAATCTAAGCTTGGATAAGCAGTCTCTAAGAAAATCTAGTGCACTTTTCAGTTCATTTTGCCAATTTTATTCCGTTACTCCTGAACTGGAAGTCAGTTCCAGATAAAAATTCAATAGGAACAGATGGCATTATAAGGCTTTTAATGTGAATCTAAGTTGAAGAAAATCAGTTGAACGGTCTCAGAGAAAATCGAGTGCTTTTTTCAATTCTTTGCATATTTTCCCTCGGAAGTCCGATCCATGTAAAATTCAATAGTAACATATATAACCAAGAGACCTATTATTTGCATCTAAGTTTGTGTAAATCGGTTCAGCCAGCTGTGAAAAAATCGAGTACACATTTTTGTTACATACACACAAACATATAATTTTTGAATATAGTGGAATTAGATAAAATTATTTTCAAATTCATTCCACTAACCGCTTCAAAAAAGTTAATTTCTAAGTTTGTTAAGCTATGTACAACAAGAGATATTCACAACCAAAAACTTGCCATTTGTCAACACCCACACGGTGAATTTTGAAAATGCATCTCATAGTAAAGTAAGAAATATTTACGACAAACAAAATGCAATGTAATGTTTATAAGTGCACTTTTTTTCTTGTTACAAAAAATTACATAAAATTACAAAAAATCTGAAGCATATCGCCACAAAATGAATGGTCCCTAGCATTTCAATTCTCTTACTGCAATTGTAGATTGCTTTGCCAAGCAAAATAAAAAAAACGAAATGGAAAACTGTTTTTCTCTGTCTTCCGCCACCCCCTTTCCAGCGAAGCTTAAACATCCACATTACATCGTAATCCAAAACTTAAGAAGTATTCTTAGAACGTAAACCGGACCATCATGAACGCGTTTGTGGGAAACGTACCGGAATAATTTTAATTTCAACAGCCCTGTTGTGCAAATCGGGAAATTGCAGAAACTCTCCAGGGATCAATTATTTCAAAGCTTTGAAAAGTGTTCTCTGAAGTTGTTTTTATCTTTTTTTTCTCTCCCGAGAGCCGAATGCTTCTTTTCAGCAGGTTTTCGTTTTAACCACCCTTCGTTTCATCAGAATAGCGACCATTCCGTTTTATTTTTTCTTTCTTTCGGAAGTACGATTGCCGAGGACGGGTGACTGCGGCTGTGGATAATTATTATGTACAGATAATTTCGATTTTGCTTTGAGTTGAAGATGGATTTTTTAGGTGAACCGGAGTTTGGTAATTTTAAAAACTATCATATAGGTAAATGTATTTGATATGGTGAAATGGTTGAAAGCTGAGATATACACAAATTTGGATGTTTTACGTGCGAAATAGCATCTTTAATATTGGTATTTTCCTTCAGACACTACGTTCAATTTGTATGGGATGGTCTTTTGGGGGCTAAACTTTCCGGGTCAAGTATTTTCTCACAGCAGCGACGAGACGTCGATGTCTGTGTGAATTGCTTGTAGTACTGATTATCTGAGATTGGTGATTCACCTATTAAAATTTTCACTTTCATTGGACGTAGTCAACTATTCCTTTTCGAATAGTTGATAAACTTTTTTTTCCAATTCTTGAGAAACCCAGTAATGCGCGAACATAAATATCGCTTCCAAATCTCTGATCTTAGGTGTCGAACAACATATGAATATAGGAAAATGAGCTGAGTACCCTAAGCAGATACTCGCCTAGAACCTTGTCGGACAGCTTCCGATCCGCGTGTACGGTTTTAGACATGCCTTGTTGATTATGATGATTCTTTCCCGAAGGAGCAATATAAACATCGTAAATATTCGACCCAATGCCCAGCTGCTGGCTGAGAGAATCGATTTTTTGCCCAAAGTAAGGATACCGTGACCGACTGTATTAGAAAAAGTCTCATTTCAGAGTATTGGTATTGAGTTGAAACAAGCCGGTGCTGTACCACCTTCCGGCTGTTGTCTTGTCAAGCGACGTTAAACCCATTTATGGAAAAACGTTACGAAGATGGACAGATATAATTCGTACAGAAATGTAAAACGTGAATAATCGCAGGTATGACATGGGTTTGATCGGAATGAGTTAACCCACAGTATGCCTGGAGTGTATTGCGTTGATTTCAAAACATCGGTCGCGTTCAGTTGGTTATGTTGCGAACTGGCGTTTGATAATTGAAAATGGTGGTGCTTGGCAAATCCCAATTGAATAACACAGTTTATTTGGCTCGTGATCTGACCTAGACTGGTTCAGAAGAAAAGACATACAGATGTAAAAATCAAACTTGTGCAAGTAGCAATTACACGGGCAAAATTCCGATTCTAGAAATGAGCAAACGATTTGGGAAAAATAATATATTTTCATGTTATGATACTACACCATGATTTAAATTTCTCGGATCATGATCCATTCGGACTGATTTCGATAAAATTTAAACGTAACGCACTTGAAGTTGTTGGGTATAACTTCAGGCGTGTTTCTGCTACGATGGTATTTTTGCAACATAAATTCAGGCTTTATGTGTGATTTTTGCAACAATGGTCATTGTTGCAGTATTGTATTCAGTGAAAAGCACGACGAACTTCTTTTAAAATGAAAATATTCTGCTTTCTGTTTTTGAAAAACGACGACGCAAGAGATAACGTGTTTACTTGCGTTCATTACTTCAGTTTTGTTTTTATGTTTCAGAATTTAAACACTTAAACGAACTGCATGAGAAAACACGAGTGAATCAAGCCTATTAAAAAGAAACTCTATGTCGAATTCTTGCAAAAAAATCGTCTTATTCATAATATTCAGGTGCATCAATACAGTTTGTGTTGTTATATCTATGAAACAAATAATCAAAGTGGTTTAACAAAATATTTTTCTGATTTTCGTTAGATAGTGTTCCAAATTCACAATCGAATTGAGCGAACTAGATCCGGACGGACTTAGCCTGCGGTCATCCACGAGGATGTTCCTCCGCGGCCATCAACACTCTATAACCTTTGATAAATATTAATTGTAAAACAACACATTGTAATTTACAAATACCTTCTCTCCCCCTCTCCCCCTCTCCCCATGATTTCATCACCCCCCTCCTCCCTTTTGGATACAAACCCGGCGAACGACCAAAATTAGGTTAAAGCCGGGTATAAATAAACGATATAAAAAAAAAAAACAATCGAATTGAACGCTAGTTCTCGGAATATTATTCTAGCAACAACGATCACATCAAATATGTAAGAATACATTCGAACAAAATGTAACATTGATGTTTGTCAAATGAAAAGTGTAGCCGTGCTTAGTCTCTTATGATGTCAATTTTCGGTTCATTATCTTTATTTTTATGTTATGTTGTAACACGATTATTAAATAACATGCTTCAGGATCAAGTAAACATTTTCAGTAGGTCTTACTTTTCAATGACTGCTTTTTGCTTTAGAATTAATCTATTAATCTATCACATCACTTGAGGCAGAGGGTTCAAAGTGATATCCGGGTAGAATATTAGAGTTACGAGCTTTGAAAGAAATGCATTCTTCAAGTAATGCATTTTCGAATCATGATTATTTTTCGTGGGAGAAGAGTTATTGCTCATGATTTCATGATAAGTTAAAATGATTGGTTTCATGATTTTCTAATCATAAAAGCAGTAACGGATTTCTTTCCGTGTATCTTTCCGATAAAGAATTTGGTTTTTACAGTACTGAGTTTTTTTTCAATACTGCACGCGTATATGCCTTATTAATATAGGCAGATGCGTGATCAATTTTGAATGTAGAGCAAATGAAAAGTAATTTTGTGAAATCTTGAAGATATTTTTTATTGAAGTTTGTGGTATTTGGAATAAAATTTTCCGAGTTGGACATTAAAAATGCCTTACTCTTCTCTACACGGAGCTCGGTGTCAATTAAAGATTCCAAAAAAACATACGCTTTAGATTTCTCTGCAATGATTATGGAAGACTATAGAGCGATTCCGAAAATTAACAGTACAAAATCCAGTCGGTGTTGAACAGTCGTTCAAACCGCACGGGTATAGCTCTTGATTCAAGGCTTCAGTCTTTTTCAATGCTACCTGAATCACTAACAGGCTAAACAAAGAGTGATATTCTAATATAACCAGTCTTTTTCAAGACTAAGAAATTATTCAGCCTTTTTTAAGGCTAGCTATTCAAAGAACTATTCTTCGAACTAATCAGTCTTTATTAAGACTACCACAAAATCAGTCTTTATCAAGACTTTTCCAAACTAGGAGTTTAATCGAAGACTAATTTAGCCTAGTTAATTGAATTTAAAATTTCATTCATTTCAAAAATGCCTGCGTCCAACCGGAAAGGCAACAAGCCTAAGGCTAAATATAATTCAATACGGAATAAATCACAATCCGTTATTCAACATTTTTCTAATAACATTCACGATCTTATAGAATCTGAATGTAAAAATCCGTTGATTCAATGCCGTCTAACTATATTTACGAGATACTTCCTGAATCCGATTGTAGCGACATAGAAGAAAATTCTTCAAAAAATCCCAAAATGGACGCTTGTCGATCTGGGAAGAAACAACAATCTATGCCACCAGTGACGGTGATGATTTCCGGTGAGCATTCCGTACTGAGCTTTCTACTTTTCTCCCGGAAGTAAAAGTCTCATTTCAAATCGGACGAAGAGGAGAATGTCGAGTCTTGGTTGATTTTTTCATAAATACGTTTATTTCTTAAGGCAGTTTACATAAGTTTTTCTTCGCCGTAGCATCACTTTTACATAATATTCTTATCGTAATTTAATTCTAACATAGTCACAACGTTTTGCATTTATTAAAACATATTCTCTTATTACTTAAATATCATCTTAGGTAACTCGTCATTAATTATGAAATCTATTCGGAAATATTATTTGAACCAAACGATTAACTTCTATAAATTATAAAATAAGCTGTTATTTTCAGACATTTTGTTAATAATTTCATAGACTGTTTCGAGTTTGTTTGTATCATTACATTATTTTTATTCTAATTTAGCTATTGGTTGAACTCATGGACGTAGCTGGGATCAGAACTAAGTCTTGAAAGGGGCCTTTATTAAATTGAAACTCTAGTTTTCTTTATGAAATGATAAATAAGTTTCATGTATGAAAGGTCACGACAAGCAAGAATGTCTCGAACTGGGATATTGGATAGTCTACCTTGGGTACGCAAAGAATTTATTAGTTGAGATCTGACATCACGATACTCCACGCATGTCCAAACGACATGATCAATATCTCGATAACCTTCGCCACAAGCACAATGATTAGTCTCGGAGAGCCCAATTCGAAGGAGATGTGCATCTAACGTGTAGTGATTGGACATGAGTCTAGACATCACACGAATGAAATCTCTACTCACATCCAGTCCCCTGAACCATGCCTTTGTCGATATTTTCGGAATAATTGAGTGCATCCACCGACCCAGATCATCTTTATCCCAAGAAGCTTGCCAGCTGGCAAGTGTTCTTTGGCGAGACGAGCTATAGAATTCGTTGAAAGCAATTGGTCTCTCATAAATTTCACCCTCAATAGCACCACGTTTGGCTAAAATATCGGCTCTTTCATTGCCAGGAATGGAGCAAGAGTCTTGGTTGATAGATTGGAAGATTATGATCGTCTTATCCGATATCTGTCCGAGAAACTTCATAAATTTTATTCATATGATATAAAATCAGACAGACCCTTCAAGGCTGTCTTGAAAGGCTTAGCAAATGATCAAAGTACTGATGAAATTAAAAATGAACTAAAAGAATTGCTTGGTTTTGCCCCTTCCCAAGTAATACTTATGAGAAAAAGAGGGAATCTTGGTACTTCTAAACCACGCTCTGGAATTTCTCATGAACTTTTCCTAATAAACTTCAATCGAAGTGATGTAAACAATTTGAAAACTTTAGAAAAAGTATGTTTCATTTCCCACATTAAAATTCATTGGGAACATTATAAACGGCATAATGGTATTGCAAACTTAACGCAATGTCGTCGTTGCCAAGGCTTCGGCCATGGAACCAAAAATTGTCATATGGATATACGGTGTTTGAATTGTGGTAAATAGCATTCGAAAGACGTTTGTCCCATGAATGAAACCACAAATAAATTTTCAAGTTTAAATTGAGATGGAAATCATAAATCCAATTATTTGAAATGTCATGTCAGGGAAAATTTACAAATTTACAGAACATACCTGAAAATCAAAAAACCGTTATAAATGCCACGCCTAATTCTTGTAAGGCACTTATTTCTTCGAATTTAAAACAAAAACCAGGTACGCCTTCCAATTCGTCTTCTAACGAAAACATTGACAGGTAGATCGACCTCGTCATCATCTTCTTCTTATGACAGTTACACTTTGGTGACAGGTAGACAAATGCCTCTTAATTCTTCTAATGTAAATAATCAAAACACACTCACTCACTTTCTCATCGATGTTTCGACCGATTTCAACAAACTTAATGGAAGGTTTTGTGGACCCATAGGGAACTTATGAGTTTCATCAGAATCCGATTTCCGGAGTCGGATCCGGAGGATAAAGTGTGTTGAACATTCTATACCGCCACTTAAATCGTCGAAACAAAACACGTAAAACATTTTCTAAACTGAACTTCACACCGTCGTTTACAGTATTATGTCAAAATCGAATAAAATCTTCAAAATTTGAATAAAAATTAGTAACAGCACATCATGTTAGTGATGACCATACAAACTGACATCGATTATACCGGTTCTTGGATTCCAGTGCCGGAAGTACCTACAATAAACATATAATCAACTGATTCTCGTAGATAATTTACGATTTTCAAGGGTGCAAGGGTCCCGGGTTGGCGGTTCAATGCATAGGACGCTGGTCTTACAAGCCAGTTGTCGTATGTTCGAGCCCCGACCTGGAAGGATTCTTAGTGTCAGTAGGATCCATAGTACTAGCCATACAATGATTCTGTACACTAAGAATCGGCTGCGAAGTCTGTTGAAACAGAAAGGCCAAATTCCACAAAAGGAATGTAATGTCAGGACCAGAGCTGCAAATTGTCAGTCATGTCAAATGACCTTGACAGACTGACTAAAATCATCATCAACTGTAATCGGTACGGTCAATGTGTCTATCAAATGAGATACTCGATAGTTCAATGACTAAGTAGAAGTATTCTCAGTCAAAGACAGGTGACGCATTTTGTTCTCTCTCTCATTCTCCTATTCCCTGTTGAAGTAAAAAAATTCCATGAGAGTACTAACATAAACATAAATTGATAAAGTTAATTGTTCTTTGTAAAAAGTCATCGGATTTCGGAGTTTATTGGTGTACATGAATTTAATTCAATGTTTATGCTGCTTGATTAATATTTAGTCACGTCGTAATCAAGCAGTGACAGGAGAAATGAAGATAATATCAATCGCATCGGCAATCAATGAGCGTCCTGGTGAGTATAATGTCAAGAGAATTTAAATTATGACAGATCGGCTCTCAGACACTCAATATATGATGATTGGTAGAGCCAGGTCGGCAGCAGTCCAGTGACATAAACTTTCCAATCTTCGTCGTGCAAAGTTGCTCGTTGATAGTGACATTTAGCAGCTCTGGTCAGGACTTTGCTTTAAGGGTGCATCCCATCCTGGCTAAAACTCAAGTAATATGGAATTGCATTTTATATATACATACAGTGTTGGTGATTGCCGAAAATTTGACAGAAGCTGTTGTATTGCTATCTATATTGTTTACAACATTTTCAATCCGGTAGAAGATGCTACAAGAACTCGAGTCTCTCAATGCATGAACCGTGTGAGAATTTTGCTACATTTCTTCGCTCCACTTTATACTCTGAGTATTTCACGCCCTTGAAAAAAATTTACAGTCTTATAATGATTGTTGCTGTGTAGAATTTCCCACAATCGATGATTCAACTTGATGATTCTTATACTAGGTTGCAATATTTCAAAACTCTTGTGTGGAGAATTCACGGACATTTTCATAGACAAAACTTATACAAATGTTATATGCACATAGTTAGAATAAGCGGCAATAGATCTATCGCAATTATCAACTGCCTGTATAAGGAGTGTATTGAAAAGTAGTTAGCAACATTGACTTTTGAATAAAAAAGCGAAAAAAACATATTTTGACATCAGTTTTCGATATATTGTAGAAAAATTATGCATTTATGCATTTCACTGATTATATTGAAGAAAATCCTAGTTTCTGTGAAACGCTCGCACTTTGGACTTGACATTCTTCATTCAATTTTGCAAAGTTACTTACTTTTGTGACTTTTCTGGTGGCAGCTGTCCAGTTTTTTTTTTGAACTCCTGCATGTTTTGGGACACTGTACCTTCCTTCCGAAAGTGCCGCTTGACAATTGCCCAATACCTTTCAATTGGCCGAAGATCCTGGCAGTTCGGTGGGTTGATGTCCTTTTCCACGAATTGTACATTATTTTTTGACAACCACTGTAGAACGGAGTTGGCGTAGTGAGCTGAAGCCAAATCCACCCAGAAGAGAGGAGGAGCCTTAAGCTTTTCGTACAGTAGCAGCATTCTCTTCTTCAAACATTCTTCCTCGTACACCTTGGCGTTAATTGTGCCCTTCGTGAAGAAAATCGACGACCGCAGGCCACAGGTACAAATTGCTTTCCAGACCGACACCTTCTGCCCAAACTTTTCCATCGCCACCGTGGTGTCAGCGTCGTCCAGGTCCTGGTACACCGATTTCGTATAATATTGCGGTCCGGGCAGCGCTCGAGAGTCTTCCTTGGCGTAGGTTTCGTCGTCGATCAGGATGAATCCGTCTTTATTCTGTAGAATCCGGTTATACAGTTTTCGCGCTCTTGTTTTGGCCTGAACTTGCTGTACCAGGGATTTTTTCGGCACCTTCTGTTTCTTTCGCGTTTCCGGATCAATTCGACTCATCATTGAAACTATAAACCGTACCGAAAGCAATCGATTGCGCAGCTGTTATTGACATGTAAACATGTTGCTAACTACTTATCGATACACTCCTTAGAATCGGACCACGAAACGAGAATAAGCGACCGTTTGTTGCTTCAGAGAGGATCTCCACAGCAGCGTGCTAACCTTTGATTCTCATAAATGTCATCGAGAAAAATTCGCTCTCGCACTGGTGTCGATTCTATGTTAAATGAGTCATGTCGGGTTTTTGTTGGTACGATGATATGCGTCTCTCTTTGATGGCACTGATTCAATCGTGTGAAGAGTTGCCAGTGAGCGTTCTTTTAAAACGATAAAAGCCATCATTGGATACATATGTATGTAGCATTTGCACGCCATTGCGGATATCGCGAAAAAAAAAATCCGCTACGCTTACTTTCGCTACGCTTACTTTCGCTTGTTGACCTATTCATTCAACCAGATATGAACTGCGTCACTGAACACAATTTTTCGATAAAAAATGGATTTTACTAAATCTTTTCCATTCATGATTAAATTGTAGACCAAACGACGATTCATGAATAAATTATAGACCAAACTGAACAAGTTTGACAATGACACAAGACACGATTTACTTGTGATCTGTCGAAAACAGTGTTGCCTAAAAGATACCTCCAAAAAAATCACCCTTTAAATTTGTTCATTTGGCAAGATTTCAATTTTGTTAACTGCTGGTCTATCTTCGCAGCGCTTGAATTCAACATATAATGAGGCGTGGTTGCGACGGCCAAGTTCCAGGCTTTTGTAGATCATATTACTCATTTTAAATACTCTATTGTTCATACAGTGTATGTCTTGGTTTCTATGGTCTCGATCGTAAGCAAATTTCTACTGTGTTGCCCTTGAGTATAAATGACATCTTGCATCTACCGAAGTGGACAATATTGGGTTATAGCCAAATGATGGTCGTAGGTGACAAGCGATTCACATGGAATCTGTGTGTTCTGAACGAAAGTGATATTAGTAGATATAAGCGTTTCTTGGTGTACATGAATAAAAAAACGTATGTCTTTGAGGGTACCGAGGAAAAACTTTCTACACACTTTCGTTTCGATCGATTATCATGATTCTTCAAGTCGTTATCGGCCGAGTGCACTTCCGTAGTACAATTCATAAATCCCCATAGACTGTACTTGTTGTTTTTAGTTTTTACATAATGCAACACCTTCAGCAAATTCAATGGCTTTGCATTCTTTATAGAATTCGAGATCAAAGTGCATTTGCTGCAAAATTTTTAGTAACGAAAATAGGAAACGCACCTGTTTGAAAACAACAATAACTGTGGTATTTCGTGTTGCCAGCGGTCCCTTTGTTCGTTAAATTTACTTATATCGAAATCATCTTCTTGCTCCTAACCCTTCGTTCTTTATTTCTGCCGTTCTGGCCGCAGGCGGTCTATTTTGTAGATTATCTCGGACGATGATGCTTTCATACTGAATATATGCAGATAAATGAATTGCGACAGTAAAATCGTAAAGGGGAAAGTGAGAAGAGGTACTTTTCTACATGTTAAGATCAAATAAACAGAAAGTAACGAACCGTTACTGAAAATATTTTAAAAATCCTTCAAACATCACTTATTAATTCTATGTATTTGTTCGAAGAAAAATCAATGACTATCATAATGAATTACTACCAACAAAAAATATTTTTTGGGGGGAGATGCAGGACCCTGTTTCAGTTTTTGATTTCGGGAGGGACCAGGGCCTCTCGGGCCTCCCTTCTGGGTACGTGCCTGCGTGCGGAAGCTTTTACGTTTCCAATTAATATGTAACATTTAATTAGCTGTATCATGATCAGGTAGTCATGAAAACACGATTAAGTAGACTATGATAAAGCTTCTAATTAAGTTCAGCTGATGTGGATGAACTTTATTGCCAATTTGGCGATTGAAGTCATAACGAATAACATTTTATGTGTACATAATATGTGTCGAGATTAATGCAATATTTTTATAATGGAGCGAGCAAACGGATACAACTCATATTACGTTCATTACTTTCATTATGAGTGCTTCAGCAGCGCGACATCATAATATGTATTATCTTTTGTTCATATTCCCTCTCAGTATCTTCAAAGCCCTTGCATCATTAATACAACTCTGGAAACTGAACGCGTGCTTCAGATCTGATGACTAAAATAAAACCGGGTGAATTTACCTTGGGAGGTACGATGAGATATGTTTCAATTTTATGATCCGCCAGGTACGACTCCCGACTTGCTCCGTTTCCTGGTTCTACTTCAAATTTGTCACCGAGGTAATCCAAGGTAGCTTTCGTGATATGGACTCGTCTGTGAATTATGGAGAAAATAAAACATGTAGGCCATGTAATGTAAGTGAAAGGAGAAATTCTGCTCCATAGTGCAGCCCAATTGACACTTGATTCGTTGCTTGGGCAACCAAAATGAAATCGTTACAAAGCATATTTGACAATTCTTACCCGGCAACGCCTCCACTTTCCATGTGATTCGCCAGAGTAACGTCGTCACTCCATACATCAAACTGCCACTTGCGGAGGCCCAGAACGCCGCACAGCACATTGCCGGTGTGAATACCGATCCGCATGTCAACGTTGAACCCTGTAGCCTCCCGGACTAAACTGCAACCGGAAAGGATAAAATTAACACTGTTGCTGAACGAGAACAATAAACGATGCGTAAAATAAGATTTTCCGACGTCTGTTGAAATGTGTGCGTTTGTTTTTTGGGTTACTGGAGTGTTTTGACTGGGGGGTAGATATGGACTGTTTTGAAACTTTTTTTATATTTTAGTACTAGTTTGTTTATTTTTTATTTGTCTATAAACAACCAATCTTCTAAGCTTATCAGTAGAGTTGGAAAATGAATGAATTTTTCATGGGTATAATCAAAACCAAAGACGAGAAACCGAATCAAAATTATGAAAAACTAGTAGAGTTACATTGGACTGGCATTGACTCACTCGAGTTTGGGTGTAGCACCAGCACAGAAATCGAAAAAACGCTATGTAACTAATCAGGCTCATAAATCTAGTCTTCAACATGCGATGGTTTAAATTGAAAACCTACCAACCCACGCTTACTACAAATCGTTTACAGTGAATACAACACTATACCGTCGAACATGGAACGTAGCAACCTGTGGTTACTTACCATCTCTCTGATGGATCGCTAATGAGCTGTCAAGTGCTCCTTCCTGCTACTTTACAGACTTCATACGGTTTTACTTACGATCTTCTCACAGGTACATCTTCTAAACGGTCTAAATTGTTGACAGCCCTTCCCCGGTCCGAGTAAACAAATGTGAATTGATTAAATTTCAGTTACAAGGCTCTGCAGGAGCTTGACAAACTTTATGAACTTGTCACAACAGCGTTGAGTACATCCCATATCTTATCGAGTATCTAAAGCAAGTAGGGGAAATTAATAGGTAGGTTCCCTGTAGCGAATCATCTCGTATATATTACAGAAGCAACAAAATGAGTGCGGTTGTCGTTAACAAAATATCCGGACGATTTTAGACTCAGAGCACGGATTCATCTTGATAACCGTGAAGCTCATATTCATTTTTCAATAAAGATGACAGCTCGGTGAGCCTATCTCGAGCAGTGGAGTGTGCGTGTGTGTGTGTTGGCCTGTGAATAAGTGCCTGTCGAAGTCAAGGGAGCAATCACTTACCGAATGGCATCTATCATTTGTAGTCCCATGTTGACACAATTGGCAGCGTGTTGAGGCCGTGACACCGGAAGACCCGACACGCAGTAGTAACAATCACCGAGGATCTTTATCCGTAGACATTGATTCTCCTGGTCGGAAGATCCCATTACAGCAATGGAAATAGTAAGATAGGTGAAAATAGGTATCAGTAGGTAGTACGTTTTTATATTTCAGAGCATATAATGGATGCCTGCTTGTCACAATAAAGTAGCAGTGATTACTAATACATAATTTGGTTGCCGACAAACTGGAAAAAATAGAGCGACAAAACTCAATTACAAAGTTTTGTGTTGTGCTAATTAACTGCAATCAAATATACAGACTCTCGGCGTCCATTACAAATGGGTTTATTTAATTTTGTAAACAAGCGGTTATGACTATTTTTAGGTTTGTTGGAACATAATAAAATTGCATTTAGTGCCCATTTTTCCTTCTGTACTTTTAGTTGTCGGATAATGTTGTCATCTCATTAGTCGACCCACCACATAATTTAGCGGGAAAATGTGTAATGCTGTTATTATAGAGACACTAAAATTCAATATGAACGCATCGATTTTTATTTTCCCCTCATTTGTTGCGATGTAATAATAATTTTAGCGATAGGTATTGCTAACGTCATATTTCACTATGATTAACTATTGTGAGTTGCTTAGAAAATGGTTTTGTAATTGATACCCTTCCTACGAGAGCCATAATCATCAGCTTACTTCTATCGATAACAAGAAAAGATAAATAATTAGAAATTAGAGAATAAATGTTGATTCATGACCATTCAACAGAAAGACGACGACTCATCACTGTTACCTGGAATTGGTACGGTTGGGTTGGGAGGAACTTGATACGCTTGAGAGGGATCTTAACGCATCCAGAGAGTGGGGCCCGAGGGGCCCTGGCCCCTTCCGAAATCAGAAACAGAAACGTAAAAAAAGTTTGAGAAATATTATGGGGTTGTTGATCCTGTAGACTACATCGTGAGATAGAGGCCGATAAAGCACGCAACGGCAGGTCCTACGAAGCACAACAGAGTCAAAACCACATAAAATGGAGGATGAAACCGAGGTAAAATAAATGACAATAATAATAATAATACATAAAATAGTAGTTTAGTTTTTGATTTTTTCGCATTAAAAATGCCTTACTCTTCGCTATACGGGGCCGGGTGTCAATTAAAAGTTTCAAAAATAGCCGCGTAACCTTTTTTCGTCATAATTTTGAACGTTAATAATTCAGTCATTTGTTGATGGATTGATATAATTTAACAACCAATCGATTCGGAAACTTTTAACATAAACATATATGGCAACGTCGTTTCAGTATTTCAATAGCATACTATTGAAAAAATGGTTAGAATCGACCTATGTTTTCATCCACCAATCCCAGTTGTACAAAATGACGTCAACTTCTTGTTCTGCATAGGAGGCTTTGCGTCATGCATAAAAAAACACCGCATCGTTATGCGTAGTATGACAAGAAATCTATAAATATATGCTGCACCATATTTCTTTGCCTAGTTGATGTTTGACTGTGAATGAAACAAGTAGCTCGTCCAGTGAGTTGATAACTGAATTGTATATGCGTTCACTTGCTGGATTGTCGCTTTTGCATTAACATAACATATGTGTTGGTGAAATTTCCTGTTGTCTGCGCAACACCGTGTTCGCTTGAGTATCTTATATATCATCTAGCTATTGAAGAACCGAATCAGCGTGGTTACCGATTCTTTTGAAATATCCCATGTAATTAGCATAATTTAGTCGATTTTGCCATTAAAAATGCCTTACACTTCGCTTCCCGAGGCTGGGTGTCAATTTAAAACATGCAAAACTAATCGCGTAACATTTTTCTGTCATAATTTTGAACGCTTATAACTCAGTCATCTGTCAGTCATAAATCCATCATATAATTCAACAACCAATCGATTCAGAAACATTTAACTTAAACTTATGAGATAACGTCATTTGAATAATTCAATTGCATACCATTGAAAAATTGGTTTGAATTGAGTATTTCATTTTGGTTCTCTGGCAACTATCAGGCCAATTTTGAATTATCGGCGATAGATTTTTTGCGGATCTAATTTGCAGCGCTTGTTCCTCAATGATTTGTTAATGTATTTTCCTAATTTAAATGATTCCAAAACTTCAATATTGTAAGCTTAAAAATGTTTTAATTTGTCAACGGATCGGTTTGCATACTTAAGTCTCCATTCCTATATGAACAAAACGTGACAATATGACTGAACAAGTTGTTGTCCCACCAGGAATGAAATGCTTCAAAAGATTCAAAATTAAATTCTGAAACTTATCTAAAAGCAGCACATCCTCGGTTTAGTAGTATAAATGAGTTCTACAGGATCACATATACAGTACAATTAGATGAAATATAGTATAGTATCAAAGATAAACTCAATGTAAGTTTACCTGCGATTTTACATGTATTTTTTGAATAGGAACCCTCAGATTATCGACGATTTTGAAGAAGGATTAATAAAATTACACTATTACTGAGTTTACTGGTACAACATTTTTCGTTAAAATAAATAAAATCTTCTTTTGGATCGATTAATTGTTTAAAAAATAATAAGTTTGTACATTTCTCGAAAATTATTATCATAAAATGATATAGTTTCATTTGTTCAGGTTAAAATCTTTAGGTTGTTTGTATCTGAAATTAAGCTTTCTAGTAAGTTTGAATTCATCATAATTGACTTCTAGTTAAAGGACGTTATTCAAAACTTAACAATGTAAAAATTTGTGGAAAGGTATCAAAATTGAATAGAATCAATTATCGAGAAAGAATCTAATTGTCAATTTTATCATTCGCTAACAATCCAAGCGCTTAAACTAGAGCAAGTTTGTAATTAGTCAATTGAATAAGTTTTTAGTTTAGTGTATCATCGTCATTATCATCTTTATTTTTGTATTAATTATGAAGACCCTAGAAACGTTCCATTTTTAATGCTATTGTGCTCGGTCGTGTTTTGAATACAACCCTCTAGCGTATCATACGTTACTTTTTTATAAGTTATAGGCGTTACGAAGCGTTACATGCGTAACTTTTTCGTGAATCATAGGCGGAACGAAGCTTTACTTTTTGTAAGTTACAGCCGTTACGAAGCGTTAAGTTTGTTATTTTTTGTAAGTTATAAGCGTTACAACGCGTTAAATGCGCTAACTTTTTGTGAGTTATTACGTTACGAAATGTTGCAATCGTTATTTATTTGTAAGTTACAACCCTACAAACGACTCTTTTTATAAGTTTTGGACGTTACAAAACTTTACATGCGTTAAAATGAAATACAATAACCTTCTCTCGGACACAGTCACAAATTTCATTTAATTACTCCATAATGACGGTTTCAGTGGAAAAGTTTAAAGTGTTTGTGAAAAACACCTATAGAAGAAACACCGAGAATTTGGTACATTAGTAATCTTCAGTAACATTATTTTATTATCTGAGGGCCCCTTCCGAAACGGAATAGGGGCCTGGTCTTAGTAAGTGTTTCTAAAAAGGGAGGGTTTAATGTTTGTAGCGGCATAGCTCCGAAACTACTGAACGGATTGCTATCAAACTTGGCACAGGTACTTCTTGCTCTTCAGAGATGTATGTTATAAGGAAATTTTTAGGGAAAGAGTGTGAATTTGAACCTCGAACATACTTTTGTAAAACTGTGTTTTTGGAGAGTGTATATAATGAGTGCCCCTAAAACCCTGTTTTTAGAGGCACCCCCTTGTTTATTGCGAAGTTGCTAGGATTTTTTAAGATACGATACTTTTTGATCTTCAGATCACGGTCTTTTTGGGAAGGCGGGAGGTTTGATAAAGTAAGGGTGTCAACGAAGGAAGGGGGATGTGAAGGATAAATTGTTTAAATGATCGAACATAATTCCGAAACAACTCAATAGAATACCACCTTACTTGACACAAAAAATTCTTGCTGGTCATAGCTTGCTATAAGGGACGCTGTGAGGAATATAGTAAGGGATATAGTGAGTATTTGCTAACAGGGGGAATCCACCTAGTGGTGTTATAATGCTTTTCTCTTAAAACTCATGATTTCAAAAATACTAGGGGATTCTTAGAAAAACTTTTCTTTGAATATTAAATAGGAACAAAAAAGTTTGTTTGTTGACCCTGTTATTTGAGTCTACGTTTGTGAAAATCGACTTTACTGTTTCTGAGAAAATTTGAGATTTCGACTACTATTCCCGGTACTTCCGAGACCGGGAACTGCGAACCGGCATATTTGAAATCGATTATTTCGTCCAGCAACTAGCATAATCTATAAATTGAAACAGCTTTGAACTAAATTCAGAAGATTTTTATGTGTTTTACTTTACCGCTCTATATGGCAGATTGCAATTTCGTACACATTACCCTGTATTTCCGGAACCGAAAGCCGGGTCTGGGTCTAAATAATGAAAACACATCATTTTGCGATTTTTTTTCTAGAACTATCGTTCATCAAAATAAATGCAAACGTTTTGCATAAAACAAAGCATCATTCGAAGAACATTTTGCTTTTTTTTTTTCTTGGAAAAATGTTGTGGAATAAGTTGGTGAAAAGGAATTTTTGAGAACGCTACTTAAAAATCATGATTTGCGGTGTCCACTGTATCTCAGCGCAGGCTAATCCGAAGTCAACAAATCAAAGCAGCATAGATAGAGTAGATGTTTTTCTAGACCGCAACGTTTCTGTTTGATTTTTTTAATTTGCTTGAATTTTTGGGGGTTATTTAAAGTATAAACTTCGATTTTTCACGAAAAAATCCGCCAATTCGTAGCTGTAAGACCTCCCCAAATCGTAGCTTGTGAACATCGATTCAGCCATCTCCGGGAAAAGAGAGTGCACATATTTTCATTATTTATTGTTGCAAAAGTTACCCTGTAATTCCGGAACCGGAAATCTATTATAATTAGTTAAACCCGGAGTGAAGCAAAAGCTGAAAAAATCTCATATGTAAACATCTAAATTATTTTAAAAAATAAACAAGTTTAATTTGTTGCGATTTCAAATAGTTGAATTTAATTTCCATCTATTTTGAACACAATGTCATGACTCATGACACTTACGTTTCGTTATTCGTAAAGTAATGGTGGGGAAATCTCGAGCCTCACATTACTCTCAAAATGAAGATTAAAGCAAATTAACCTAATGTATTTGTTACTTGATATTTTCTAATGCTGCATGGTATAAAATCCCACTCAGCCATCAAAGCCAACAACCGACACAACATACATTCCTGTGAAAACCATCAAACCGCATGATTACATACTCAGTGATTAGAATAAATTAGCAGTCTACTTCGGCGTACCACCTGACACTCACCTGTGCAATTTGGTCGAATCGACCGAACAACTCGTTCAGCGTTTTGACCAGATCGGACGCGGTCAGTTGTTCCGAGAGGGGTGTGAAGTTTACAATGTCCGCATACAGGATTGACACGTTGTTGTGACGCTGGACGTGCATCTCATGGAAGCGTGTTTGACTTTGTCCTCCAGCTGTTTGACAGGCGTCCGCCATTTTCAGCATTATGCTGCGTTTTACCTCGGCTGCAATGTAGGCCGGTATTACGCTCAGTAGCAGCTGTTCCTGTTGTTCCCGTTCGCATTCCAGCCGAACCCGTTGCTCGATCCCCGTTCGGGTTCCATCGACGGCATCGATGTGGGCAGCGTCGGACATGATGCGATAGTACAAACCCATGATGGTAGCCGACGCTAGGAAGATCATTTCCGCCAGTAGCTGCGAAAAGAAGTAGGTCGGCAGGTCGTGTACTCCGGGCCAAAGCCGGTAGCCGATGTGAATCAGGCACAGGATCACTGCTAGTACTACCGATACTGGCCATGAGATGGGCAGCATCGTGTGTACCCCCTAGTGGGATTCAAAAGAGAACGATTAAAAATGTGAGCAAAAAATAGTTTTTATGTTGATATTCAATTTGCAACATTGATGGAATGGCGAAGGCTAGATAACGAGTAGGATGAGATAAATTACGTTTTTTTATATCCACCCTCATCTTCCCCAATGTTAAAAGCAAGACGGTAACTTGCTCATTTGATGTGAATGACTAATTTCGTTTACAGTTGAGAAAAGGAAACTAAACAGAACACGCAAATTAATTATCCATTTTATGAGCTACATCCAATGTAAGGATTACTCGTTTCTTTACCTTAACAAGTAGGATGATGTAGCAAGCTTCAGATTTTTCATATGATAGGGTGAAGGGAACCGACGTAACGAGTTGCATTCCACTACATCTAATAAAGGGTTTAGTTCAGCCTAGTTGCCTCGAGAGAGTAGTGAAAGTGTTCCCTTTTCTATTTATGTAGGAATCCTGACTATTATGGAAGTTATTATGTATACCTTTTTCAGCTGTCTATAAAACTAAACACAATCAGGAAATCAAAGTATATGTTTATTTACAGCTTGACAGAATGTTTTTTAATATCGCACATTGGTCTTAGGAGTGTCCTGCGGGAACAAAGTTTGAACATATGGAGACGATCGAATGATATATGTGTCTACTTTGAAAGTTTTTCTATTACATTCTTTTTGTGGAATTTGACCATTCTGTTTCAACAGACTTCTCAGCCGATTCTTAGCGTACAGAATCGTTCGTGAATCTTTCAATAGACGTTTGACAATAGCCAGGAAGGCTGGAAGCGGAATAAAAATAGATTTCAGTAACTACCAGAGAGACGAGAAAGTGAAGTACATATTGCAGAAAGGGAGCGGGTCAGTTCGCCGAAAGGGTCATTTCGTCGAAAGAGTCATTTCTCCGAAGGGGTAATTTCAAATACATCATATTATTATTTTTTGCGTTGTTATGACTCTTATATAACTGATCTGGCACTGAGTTGGCCGCCGACCCACCATCGGAAGCGGCGGCCTCTTGCATACAAATCTGTAATCGCCTCGTTTGCCCGGTCTACTCAAAGCTACGTTTCTTTGAT
This sequence comes from Malaya genurostris, assembly GCF_030247185.1. NCBI lineage: Eukaryota > Metazoa > Arthropoda > Insecta > Diptera > Culicidae > Malaya > Malaya genurostris. The sequence goes on along the minus strand of NC_080572.1, from coordinate 94,082,030 downwards.
TTAGCTAGGTTCGAACGAGCTGTAGCGAGGTCGGACAGCATACGAATCAAATCGATATGGCGAAGCCGCATTAGATATTTTTCACTTAGTAAACGGAAAAGACCACGTACATTTGTTTGGTAGATACACCTATGCAAATGCTTTGATGCTTAGTGGCTAATAGTCAACAAGTTTCCTTGGGAACTCCGTTCTTAGGTTCATGAATCAATCTTTATTCCAGAGTACAAGAATCAATCTTTATTCAAGAAATACAATTGTACTTCAACAAAACGGACGTTATCGTATTATGATTCATTTGTGTTTATTTTGAATCAATTCCAATTATAATATCAAGACAATTACAAAAATCGGCGAAATGACCCTTTCGGCGAAACGGTTTTCGGCGAAATGACCCTGATCCTTGCAGAAGAGATCAGATCTTTCGTTTGTACGTATAATGTGATTAGATAAAAAACATGTCCCCAACATTCGTGCATACTTCCAAGCACCGTCAATATGGGATGACTTCCCAGGTGAAAACTGTACCGAACTGTAATGATAAGCGGAATGCGGAGGCAAAATCCCGGACTCGCAAGTTGTATCGCGAATATTTGACGGAGTTTTTCTGCGTGATAATGGACGAAGTAACTTATGTGCTGGATGACATTAAGCAGCTTTTCGGAATGTAATTTTATACTGTTACGCAACGGCGCAGAGAAGTATTTCTGGACGAGGAAAAATGCCAAGTTTCCCAAAAAATATTTGATTTGGTAGGCCATATGCAGCTTCGAGTGTTCGAGCAAGCCAAAACTTCATCGCTACCGGAACGGCAAGCAAAGAAATAGTACCATTCCTACGCATGCATGACATTCCCTATCTATTCTGACCTAATTTGGCATCTTTGGCATAATCACTACACTAAAGATGTTTTGGAATGGTATAAAGCGAATGGAGTCCATGCTCTACCGAAGGAGGCGAATCCAACTTCCCGAGGTTGTGATATTGCGAATCCTCTTGATACAAGCTACAACTAATAAAAAATTTCCAAAATCTTGGACAAAAGCAGCTAAATCGGTTGCAGATAAATCTGCACAGACTCTAATGGCTGGAGTAAACTTAAAAGTTCGTAGTTTCTTCATGCAGACTAATTAAGTAACTGAAATTAAGTATAAGAAAACTAATAATTAACAATTAAATGAATAAAAATGCATCTTTAATTGAAATATCAGCAAATTTGCTTCATTCCAAATTTAATCTGCCCTGATTTTGTCGCGAAAAAGTCTTATTTGCCGTAATTGTTCCGGTACTCATAAGGAAAATGATGCAATATTCTGGTCAATATCACCTTTACTAAATAAACATTGTTTAAGTAGTAAGTAAATAGATTTAGGCACAAAGTATTTCCTAAATCTTTAGACACACGCCCTTGCAAATCTTCTAGCATCTTTCGATGTCTGACTGAGAATGATTTCAATTCAGAACGACACGATACGAACAATATAGTATTCTTGTAAGGACATGTCACTTGCTGGAAAGACAACTTTACGGTTTAATGGCGAAAGAGACAAAGGACACATTAAAAAATTATCGTTCATGGGAGTAAGTAAGTAAAGTAAGTAAAGTAAGTAAAGTAAGTAAAGTAAGTAAAGTAAGTAAAGTAAGTAAAGTAAGTAAAGTAAGTAAAGTAAGTAAAGTAAGTAAAGTAAGTAAAGTAAGTAAAGTAAGTAAAGTAAGTAAAGTAAGTAAAGTAAGTAAAGTAAGTAAAGTAAGTAAAGTAAGTAAAGTAAGTAAAGTAAGTAAAGTAAGTGAAGTAAGTAAAGTAAGTAAAGTAAGTAAAGTAAGTAAAGTAAGTAAAGTAAGTAAAGTAAGTAAAGTAAGTAAAGTAAGTAAAGTAAGTAAAGTAAGTAAAGTAAGTAAAGTAAGTAAAGTAAGTAAAGTAAGTAAAGTAAGTAAAGTAAGTAAAGTAAGTAAAGTAAGTAAAGTAAGTAAAGTAAGTAAAGTAAGTAAAGTAAGTAAAGTAAGTAAAGTAAGTAAAGTAAGTAAAGTAAGTAAAGTAAGTAAAGTAAGTAAAGTAAGTAAAGTAAGTAAAGTAAGTAAAGTAAGTAAAGTAAGTAAAGTAAGTAAAGTAAGTAAAGTAAGTAAAGTAAGTAAAGTAAGTAAAGTAAGTAAAGTAAGTAAAGTAAGTAAAGTAAGTAAAGTAAGTAAAGTAAGTAAAGTAAGTAAAGTAAGTAAAGTAAGTAAAGTAAGTAAAGTAAGTAAAGTAAGTAAAGTAAGTAAAGTAAGTAAAGTAAGTAAAGTAAGTAAAGTAAGTAAAGTAAGTAAAGTAAGTAAAGTAAGTAAAGTAAGTAAAGTAAGTAAAGTAAGTAAAGTAAGTAAAGTAAGTAAAGTAAGTAAAGTAAGTAAAGTAAGTAAAGTAAGTAAAGTAAGTAAAGTAAGTAAAGTAAGTAAAGTAAGTAAAGTAAGTAAAGTAAGTAAAGTAAGTAAAGTAAGTAAAGTAAGTAAAGTAAGTAAAGTAAGTAAAGTAAGTAAAGTAAGTAAAGTAAGTAAAGTAAGTAAAGTAAGTAAAGTAAGTAAAGTAAGTAAAGTAAGTAAAGTAAGTAAAGTAAGTAAAGTAAGTAAAGTAAGTAAAGTAAGTAAAGTAAGTAAAGTAAGTAAAGTAAGTAAAGTAAGTAAAGTAAGTAAAGTAAGTAAAGTAAGTAAAGTAAGTAAAGTAAGTAAAGTAAGTAAAGTAAGTAAAGTAAGTAAAGTAAGTAAAGTAAGTAAAGTAAGTAAAGTAAGTAAAGTAAGTAAAGTAAGTAAAGTAAGTAAAGTAAGTAAAGTAAGTAAAGTAAGTAAAGTAAGTAAAGTAAGTAAAGTAAGTAAAGTAAGTAAAGTAAGTAAAGTAAGTAAAGTAAGTAAAGTAAGTAAAGTAAGTAAAGTAAGTAAAGTAAGTAAAGTAAGTAAAGTAAGTAAAGTAAGTAAAGTAAGTAAAGTAAGTAAAGTAAGTAAAGTAAGTAAAGTAAGTAAAGTAAGTAAAGTAAGTAAAGTAAGTAAAGTAAGTAAAGTAAGTAAAGTAAGTAAAGTAAGTAAGTAAGTAAGTAAGTAAAGTAAGTAAAGTAAGTAAAGTAAGTAAAGTAAGTAAAGTAAGTAAAGTAAGTAAAGTAAGTAAAGTAAGTAAAGTTAGTAAAGTAAGTAAGTAAGTAAAGTAAGTAAAGTAAGTAAAGTAAGTAAAGTAAGTAAAGTAAGTAAAGTAAGTAAAGTAAGTAAAGTAAGTAAAGTAAGTAAAGTAAGTAAAGTAAGTAAAGTAAGTAAAGTAAGTAAAGTAAGTAAAGTAAGTAAAGTAAGTAAAGTAAGTAAAGTAAGTAAAGTAAGTAAAGTAAGTAAAGTAAGTAAAGTAAGTAAAGTAAGTAAAGTAAGTAAAGTAAGTAAAGTAAGTAAAGTAAGTAAAGTAAGTAAAGTAAGTAAAGTAAGTAAAGTAAGTAAAGTAAGTAAAGTAAGTAAAGTAAGTAAAGTAAGTAAAGTAAGTAAAGTAAGTAAAGTAAGTAAAGTAAGTAAAGTAAGTAAAGTAAGTAAAGTAAGTAAAGTAAGTAAAGTAAGTAAAGTAAGTAAAGTAAGTAAAGTAAGTAAAGTAAGTAAAGTAAGTAAAGTAAGTAAAGTAAGTAAAGTAAGTAAAGTAAGTAAAGTAAGTAAAGTAAGTAAAGTAAGTAAAGTAAGTAAAGTAAGTAAAGTAAGTAAAGTAAGTAAAGTAAGTAAAGTAAGTAAAGTAAGTAAAGTAAGTAAAGTAAGTAAAGTAAGTAAAGTAAGTAAAGTAAGTAAAGTAAGTAAAGTAAGTAAAGTAAGTAAAGTAAGTAAAGTAAGTAAAGTAAGTAAAGTAAGTAAAGTAAGTAAAGTAAGTAAAGTAAGTAAAGTAAGTAAAGTAAGTAAAGTAAGTAAAGTAAGTAAAGTAAGTAAAGTAAGTAAAGTAAGTAAAGTAAGTAAAGTAAGTAAAGTAAGTAAAGTAAGTAAAGTAAGTAAAGTAAGTAAAGTAAGTAAAGTAAGTAAAGTAAGTAAAGTAAGTAAAGTAAGTAAAGTAAGTAAAGTAAGTAAAGTAAGTAAAGTAAGTAAAGTAAGTAAAGTAAGTAAAGTAAGTAAAGTAAGTAAAGTAAGTAAAGTAAGTAAAGTAAGTAAAGTAAGTAAAGTAAGTAAAGTAAGTAAAGTAAGTAAAGTAAGTAAAGTAAGTAAAGTAAGTAAAGTAAGTAAAGTAAGTAAAGTAAGTAAAGTAAGTAAAGTAAGTAAAGTAAGTAAAGTAAGTAAAGTAAGTAAAGTAAGTAAAGTAAGTAAAGTAAGTAAAGTAAGTAAAGTAAGTAAAGTAAGTAAAGTAAGTAAAGTAAGTAAAGTAAGTAAAGTAAGTAAAGTAAGTAAAGTAAGTAAAGTAAGTAAAGTAAGTAAAGTAAGTAAAGTAAGTAAAGTAAGTAAAGTAAGTAAAGTAAGTAAAGTAAGTAAAGTAAGTAAAGTAAGTAAAGTAAGTAAAGTAAGTAAAGTAAGTAAAGTAAGTAAAGTAAGTAAAGTAAGTAAAGTAAGTAAAGTAAGTAAAGTAAGTAAAGTAAGTAAAGTAAGTAAAGTAAGTAAAGTAAGTAAAGTAAGTAAAGTAAGTAAAGTAAGTAAAGTAAGTAAAGTAAGTGAAGTAAGTAAAATAAGTAAAGTAAGTAAAGTAAGTAAAGTAAGTAAAGTAAGTAAAGTAAGTAAAGTAAGTAAAGTAAGTAAAGTAAGTAAAGTAAGTAAAGTAAGTAAAGTAAGTAAAGTAAGTAAAGTAAGTAAAGTAAGTAAAGTAAGTAAAGTAAGTGAAGTAAGTAAAATAAGTAAAATAAGTAAAGTAAGTAAAGTAAGTAAAGTAAGTAAAGTAAGTAAAGTAAGTAAAGTAAGTAAAGTAAGTAAAGTAAGTAAAGTAAGTAAAGTAAGTAAAGTAAGTAAAGTAAGTAAAGTAAGTAAAGTAAGTAAAGTAAGTAAAGTAAGTAAAGTAAGTAAAGTAAGTAAAGTAAGTAAAGTAAGTAAAGTAAGTAAAGTAAGTAAAGTAAGTAAAGTAAGTAAAGTAAGTAAAGTAAGTAAAGTAAGTAAAGTAAGTAAAGTAAGTAAAGTAAGTAAAGTAAGTAAAGTAAGTAAAGTAAGTAAAGTAAGTAAAGTAAGTAAAGTAAGTAAAGTAAGTAAAGTAAGTAAAGTAAGTAAAGTAAGTAAAGTAAGTAAAGTAAGTAAAGTAAGTAAAGTAAGTAAAGGTAGTAAAGTAAGTAAAGTAAGTAAAGTAAGTAAAGTAAGTAAAGTAAGTAAAGTAAGTAAAGTAAGTAAAGTAAGTAAAGTAAGTAAAGTAAGTAAAGTAAGTAAAGTAAGTAAAGTAAGTAAAGTAAGTAAAGTAAGTAAAACTACGATGAATATTTGCTTAGAAATTTCGTTTTACAAAGTACAAATTTTTAATGCAACCTGCTGAAAACAGAATGCAATAACATGTTTTTGTTTTAACCATGTAATGTCTGGTCACCATGGGTTGAGTCTTTTTTAGAAATACAATTTTGAAACGTGTTCGACTGGCATCGGATAGGTTTTGATCTCTCCCAAGATACAAGATTAATGCAATTAACTAGAAAATCTAGTTTTTTTTCGAGACTGTGAGCAGAATGTTCACTGTGTATGCGATCGAAAATCATCGCACCAGACTAGCATATGGGGAATGAATTCTAGTGTTCGATTGAGTAGACGTATGTGTTGAAAGGAAGTTTTTCATTCCTACCGTAATGAATAATTGAGAAACTGCTTGTACACGAAAATTAAATCTGCTAATGATGACAGTGATACATCATCACGTTAGCTTATTTCATATTTGCTCTACAACCTCGTGAGTGGTTGTTGTTATTCTGAAAATGTTCAAAATTTCGAATATGTGCTTCCCGTGAAACTTACCAGTATGAGTGCAAACAGTGGTAATGGTGCCAGCTGAGCTCCAACGGCAATGGCGATAGTTCCGATGGTTCCGGTGGTGAGTAGAGCAAAACCGAGCGCGGCCACTGGAGAGTTCATCACCATTGGAAAGTGCAGAGCCACTAGGATCCCACACAGGACCAGTGATGCAACGGCAAGGATCGTCAGATCGGCCACAACCTATAAATCATTTGTTTTCAATTTGGTTTCACTTTTTGTTAGAGCGGTAACGAAATGGATGGGATAAACAGGAGTAACCGCGAGGGAGCAGAGGAAAGATAAAAAGCAGATAACCGTGTTTCCTCAGAGCCGTCGTATAGATGGAGTTGGGATTTGCGGCATGCAGGTGGGGCATGAGCTTGTTGTTGGACAGATGAAAAGAGAAAGAGTATAACATTATCTTACCGCTTTTTGCAGCTGGCACAGGGCGATTGATATCAAACAGGAAAGTATCGATATTCCCAGTCCGGAGATAAACAACGACTTTCGCAGCCGTTGCCGGTACCGGGTGTACAGGTCATCCAAGTGGCAGTTTTCTGGAAAAAAGAGAAGAGCAGAGAGATATTTATATTGCGGCGAGGAACCATTTAGCGGTATAGTTCTCTTAAATTGATTTCGATTTGAAAACCGTCGAACGAGTAGAAAGGTTGTGGGATGACGGAGGTGATCTAGATGAATAATTAAGAGTATGAAATCACAGTAAGTTAGAAAACATCAATAACTATTTGACATTGGAATGAAGAAAAATTATGTGCTCGAGATTTCGAACGGGGTCGTAAGGTTTTATGTGAATCTTAATGTTTTATCTTAATCCAAAAAAGTATTTAACAGAATGGTTTCTATTTTTCTTGGTATATAATATTATTACTAATCGTGTTTTAGTATCTGTTTTTAAAAAAGTCACACACCGTCTACTGAGTGTTTGCGTAGCAAATGAGAATCTATTTCAGATGGATGGTACCCTGTACGAATAAACGAGGTTAGGTGGGTTTGGCAACAGTAATGCCTCAAGAAAACTGATTTGACCGTTTAATAGTGCAGAGTAGCTCATTTTGCATAATAAATGTTGTTTGTTTTCTTAATTGTTTTCTAGGAGTTTTCAGTAGCTCTGAGCTCTGATCTTCTGTGCTGAAATTAGATATGAGTTTAGATTGGATCGGAGCATTATTTAATATAGGAAATTCGATTGATTTTGGATCCAGAATAGGTTTTCCTTGATGAAATATGTGTGTAGTATTATTTTCAGTTCAATAACATATGTACTGAAGTGTTTCGAACTGTTTTTTTCCTTTTTTCCTTTTTTTATAAGCATAAAATAAGTATAAAATTCGCTCAAACTTTAGAAAAATTTTCCGAAGCCAAGTGTCATATACTTATTGATTAAGGATTTCAGAGATGGCTTGACCGATTTTGATAAAACTGGTTGAATATGAAAGATCTTCCTACGCCATTATTTTTGTGTTTAGATCTCATGATTAATTTTTTAGTTATGCAAGTTTTCATATAAACCTTAGTAGTTTCTTGATAATATCTGTCACAATTGAGCTTGAAAAATTTAGATACCTTGTCGTAATCATATTTTCAATTTTATATGCCATTTTGTATCACCAATCAGACATATATTTTCATATCACTCAAATATGCTCAAGAAAATATGTCTATTTATTGAAATTTTTTTAGTTTATTTTATGAAACCAATCGATTAACATTATTTCTAGTCACAATTTTTTAGAGATAACCGAATATTGATGCAGAAAACATGAGAATCGATAAAAAAGTTATCAGCTCACTTCTAGGTGACTACCGATTGAAGTAGGTTTGAAGTCAGCTTAGAAATTTTTTACCGTTTTCGTTTCGCATTTTTGAGTTATGTTCTAAAATTTTTAACACACTTCACCGCATAATTCCGGAACTGGATGTTGGAACCGAGTACCATCAGGAATTCTGTATGGTAGTTCGTTGAAATAGACCAAACAATCGCAATTGGGGAAAAATGCATAAAAAAGGCGGGTGGGTAATGTCAAAGACATAACTGGATGTCGTCCTTAACACTTCCGAATATCAATTAGTTGATCAATTGTATGAATTATGCAAGCATTCCTCTTTTCCACATTTTTCGCAAAAACAAAGAAGGCTTCACTTGATCTCGATTACACACAGCAAAAAGTGCACAAATCTAACCAAACTGTTCTAGATTTGTACTAAACTGAGGATATTTTGCTTCGATTTGCGAGCAAGGAAAATTAATAGTTCTTTAGAAAACTTTTAGAGCCGATAGAACGGCTGATTTCGTGTAATGCTCTCCACCGTTGCTTTTTCACCAATGCAAATGACTGGCAGCTGTGACGTAATCGCTCTTGTCGGAAGCGAAACTAGCTTTGCAAACGACACAAAATACATCTGCTCGCAGGGGCGATAGAATCCAAACTGATCCAATTTTTGTTGAGAGATTTGTTTTTACCTGATTTCGTTTGTAGCTTTTTCACTAATGGGCGGTTCTAACGGCTATAAAAATAGCAGCATATAGAATTTTAATTTCGATATTCCATTTAGGATTTGCATTTCATTGAAAGAAACTATCCGGATGCTGTACGGGATTCATTCCTGCCTTTCAGAAGGACCAAATTGTGGAACTCACTACGATAGTAAATACTGTTCGGAACATTTTCTCGAACGATTTGTTGTACAGCAGCAGATATTTTGTTCCCTTTCTCAGAACGCGTTCTGATTGGCTGGTGTTGACATGGGTCAAATGGGACTGGATTTTCAATAGTGTACTTTTGAAATACTTCAATGCTTTTTCTTTACACGCTTAAGTTGAAAAATTTCGATTCCATTGGTAGTTAGATTATATAAATCCTTTCACAGATCACTGAGCTACGAGCTTAAAAAATACGAGAAAGGCAAACGCGCCTTTTGAATTATCCTCTTTGATACTCGTTTATACCAAACATTTCAGAAAAGTTTAATTTTGAATTATTTGAGATTTGTCACACAAATGAATATTTTATCATAAAATTGTGATCATATTTCGTATGGCATGTAGCAAAAATTATGTTGATCCGTTAGATACAACAAGAGGTATTCACGATCAAAAACTTATCACTCTCTCAGAGGGTAAATTTTGAAAAGGCACCCCATAGTAAAGTAAGTCGTATTCACGACAAAACGCGATGACTTTTTTGGTGGCGTTTTTTTGTGTAAAATGGTCAGTAAAATCGATTCCACGTATTGATACGAACCGCTTGAAACGCTATCATGTTCATTTTACACCAAGTTCCCTTGTACTGGATTGTATTCAAGTTGTACTATCAGGTGTACAACTTTGCTTCCGGCGTTTTTTTTTCAAACTTAAATGCTTTATTGCGAAAAAGTGCTTACAGATGTATTATTCAAAGTATTGTCCGTCGCTAGCGACAACTTTCTCCCATCTTTCCGGCAATTTTCGGATCCCGGCTCGATAAAAGGAGTCCTCTTTTGACGCTATCCATGAAGCAATCCATTTTTCCAACACTTCGAAGGATTGAAAATGTTGATCTGCCAGGCCGTGTGCCATCGAACGGAATAGGTGGAAGTCAGAAGGGGCGACATCTAGGGAATACGGCGGGTGAGGCAAGACTTCCCATTTCAGCGTCTCCAGGTACTTTTTGACCACTTTTGCAACGTGAGGTCGAGCATTGTCGTGTTGGAGGATGACTTTGTCATGTCACTCTTGACACATCAGTTGCGTTCGGTAGCGATCTCCAGTGATGGTTTCACCCGGTTTTAAGAGCTCGTAGTAAAGCAAACCGAGCTGATCACACCAAATACAAATCAAAACCTTGGCGCCGTGAATATTCGGTTTTGCCTTCGACAAAGTAGCATGCACGGGCTTTCCCCGCTGATTTTCTGCGTTTAGGATTATCGTATCGAATCCACTTTCCATCACCGGTTACGGATCGATGTAAAAACTCCTTACGATTTTGTCTTTGAAGCAGTTGCTCACATGCAAATGGACGGCGCTCGATGTTCCTCGGTTTCAACTCGTACGGCACCCAGTTTCCTTCTTTCTGAATCATGCCCAGGGCCTTGAATTCTAGAATTCTCTCTCAATGTTACAATGTAATTGTTCAGACTGGCTATTACCCTGACTGTCTCAAAGTGTCTAAAGTTATTCCTGTTTACAAGTCTGGTGATCGTTATGATTGTAATAATTATAAATGTAATTGTAATAATAATGTCTGTCTTCAACAAAATCTTCAAAAGTCTATTGGTCAATAGACTTCTCGAATTTTTAAACAAACATAGTGTCCTTTATAAAGGCTATAGCAGGATAAGCATGTGAAATCTACCCCCAAAGGGAATTCATATTGTTATACCACATTTGAAAGGTCATAGACTGGAAACAATTTTCTCAAAGTTTCAACCCTTTAACTGCCATATTGACGGAGCTAGGGTGGTTCTATTGATTTTTATTTTATTTGATTTTTGAAGAAACTGCTTCTCCGAAAAATTTGAAAAAAATCAGGCATGTTTAAGGCATTATGGGGATGCTTTACAATTTTTTTCAAAATTTTTGAAGATGTATTTCTTTTATTAAAAAATACTAGAAAATTGTGAAACATATTTTTTCCCTCTTCCAATTTTTGCACCACCCTGGATTTTTTAGTGATAAATAATGAATTTTTGGACATGTTAAAATGGCATGTTTCCATATTTTTTAAAAATGTGGACGACCAAACATTTAATTTTTTCTAAAAAATCAATAACAGTCGACCATGCGTTCCCATCAAATTCTGAGAGAAGGAAACGCATGGTGCTTTATCTTAGCAGTTTCTAGTAGTAGTCGACCATGCGTTCCCATAAAGTTCTCTTAAAACGGAAACGCATGGTGCTTTGTTCTAGTAGTTTATGATGCAACTCAAGCGCAGGGCTTAGAAATCAAAGTAACGAAAGGAAGGAAATGAGTATCAACCTTTGCATAATACATACACGATCATACTTCGGGTACAACCTAGAAAGCTACAAAGCGAGAACTTACTGGTATGTGGTTTATATATGAATGGTAGTAATATATGAACGTTGCGAGTATCACACATATGCAGTTCGGTTACGGCAGTCAAGAACTAGAGCGAGTGACTGTATATAATTCGATGATTCGATAGTGTTTCATGAAATGGTCAAATCGTTTTGCACTGTTGGGTCTCGTACAACGCGGTTTTCTTTTTGCCAGCTCTGTACATTTCACTAAATACATAGCGAGTTGAAACAGCAGTGAATTTAATTTTTTTTATATTGGTGTCAAACAAAAGTGGCCACTGATGAAGGTTGGAATCGATTTCTTAGAATTGTTTTTCCATAAATACGTTTATTTCTTAAGGCAATTTACATAAGTTGTTCATCGCCGTAGCATCACTTTTACATAGAATTCTTATCCTAATATAATACTAATATAGTCACATCAATTTGAGTTTAATAAAGCATATTCCTCTTATTTTTTCAAATATCATATTATTTCAACCAAACGATGAACTGCTATAAATTTTAAAATAAGCTGAAATTTTTATACATTTTGTGATTGATTTCATAACCCACTTGGAGTTTCTTTTTATCAGCACACCATTTTTAATAAAATTTTGCTATTGGATGAACTAATGGACGCAGTAGGAGTCAGAACTAAGACTCAAAAGGGTCAATTATTAAATTGAAACTTCAATTGTCTTTATGAAATGATTAAGAAGTTTCATGTAAGAAAGGTCACGAAAAAATTTCTGAAAATTATTGACTGTATTTTTCATTTAAATAGGAAATGGGATAAAAATGTTATAAAAATACATTGCTGTTTCAATGCACACATTTTCTCTCTGATTCTTTTCGTTTATTCTATAGAATTATCATCGTCACTTGGTAGCTGTTCTGATTTAAGCATTTCTGACAATATTTTCGCCGGTCTCACAATTCTGGATAAAAACCGAGCATAAGGAAAGGTAGTGAATAATGGCGGTCTCGTGTGAACAGCAACCAACAGTTCTATTGCCAATAACGCATTCACAGCAACGGCGCTGGATTCCCAAATATCCAGTCGAATTTGTAGTGTACTCGATATAGTACTTGTAAGCTTTTAAAAATGAGACTTATTACCGGCCCGAATAGATTTTTTTGTGATCTGTGTGTCTCAATTGGGTCATCTCGTGATAAAGCTTTAAATCCAAAATTACCTGGCAGAACATCCTTTTCAAAAGCTTCTGTTCCAGAGCTACTATATTCCGATACTTGTTGCACTCGTTCCAATCCAAGGATTGAAAATATTATCTTATTAGAACTTCCCGTTCGCAATTTGAACAAAAATACGAATAAATCTTTCTCATTTACACCAGCATATCACGAAGCTCAATGATATTTGATCATATTAAACCTGTAAAAACCTGGAAGCGTTCCTCTGAGAGTGAAAATCACTTACTGAGTTAATTATGTATTCTCAAATATTTTCTGGAAAATATGGAGCTTTCTACACAATATACCCAAAAATTAAAGAGATCGATTCAGCGAATCAAGTTTTTTAATAGACATGGTCGATAAATGCTTGATTTGAAATTATGCAAAGGTTATAACTCAAAAATGAAAAATAACGCATCACTATTTTTTTATATCTGTTGTTGTTTCAAATTTTAGAATAAATAAAAAAATATACAGCGCTCTCAGTCTACAAACCATGAAAACCATCATAAAGATATTCGATTGAAGTTTTCAAACACAAAACTCCAACTTTATCTTTATTATACATTTTTCCAGAAAACTGTACACATCCCTCGATAACATATCTTTATGATAACTTTTGACACTGTAATGAAATTTTCATTCTTTCTTTCATTATTCTTTCTTTACATCCATCAGCAACACGTAAAAAACTGACACTCGCTCTAGTTCTTGACTGCCATAAGGGGCTGTCCATAAAAGACGTCACGCTTTTTTTGACGATTTTTGACTCCCCATCCCCCCTTTGTCACAAATTGTCACAGAAGCAAAGACCCCCCACCCCCTCTATGTCACGTGTCACGAATTCAATACATTCTCAATATGTATGACAAACCATACAAATATGAGGGAAAAATCGATTTATTACATAATGTCATTAGATTAAAAAATATCCCTAAAACTACAAAATCATCGGAATTATTTTATTAATATTAATTATATAAATTAACAAAAGTATTTGGTTGGAATTGATGAAACATTTAAATCATCTGTTTTATTCCTCCTAGGAGTACACAGATATATTATTGTTTTAGGTAAAGAATCATATTTCCTTAGTGTAGCATACAGGGCTGAGAAAATAAAGACCAAAACCTCATCAAAACGAGATCACTGCCGGAGAATCTTTTCATGATCAGTTGATCAGTGAATTTTAAATCACATCGATCAATATCGGTACTGATCTTCCGTCACACAATGAGTAGTGATTTTGAGCTAAAATGATTCTTGATTTATGTAAGTTCAATCATTGGATGATTCGATAAGCTTTGATGTTGGTGGAGGAAAATCACATATGATCAAGATAAGACATGACATGATCTACGTCTGAAATCGTTGATCTCCCGCCCTTTTTGAAATGGAGTACAATTAAATAAACTGCATCAGAATCAAATAAGAGAAATTGTTATGATATACTATTATCAATGCTGTAATTACAAAGAAAGAAAGAAGAAGCTTTTACATCAACAAATACACGTTTTCCTATAGAATGTAAACGTTTATTGTGCAGATTTTTTCAGGAAATAGGGCAAAGCAGTAATATAATTAAGTATTTCAAAAATGCGCTCACTGAAAATATTGGACGTCACATTCCAAAAACCTCCCCCCCCTCCCCCCTGTCACAAAAGGTCACGTTTTATGAAACACCCCCCTCCCCCTTGCGGCATGACGTCTTTTATGGACAGCACCTAACCGAATTTCATATGTGTGATACTCGCGACGTTCATGTATTACTACCATTCATATATAAACCACATACCAGTAAGTTCTCGCTTTGTAGCTTTCTAGGTTGTACCCGAAGTATGATCGTGTATGTATTATGCAAAGGTTGATACTCATTTCCTTCTTTTCGTTACTTTGATTTCTAAGCCTTGCGCTTGAGTTGCATCATAAACTACTAGAACAAAGCACCATGCGTTTCCGTTTTAAGAGAACTTTATGGGAACGCATGGTCGACTACTACTAGAAACTGCTAAGATAAAGCACCATGCGTTTCCTTCTCTCAGAATTCGATGGGGACGCATGGTCGACTGTTATTATTTTTTTTAGAAAAAATCAAATATTTTGGTCGTCCACATTTTTAAAAAATATGGAAACATACCACTTTAACATGTCCAAAAATTCTTTATTTATCACTAAAAAATCCAGGGTGGTGCAAAAATTGGAAGAGGGAAAAAATATGTTTCAAAAATTTGTAGTATTTTTTAATAAAAGAAATACATCTTCAAAAATTTTGAAAAAAATTGTAAAGCATCCCCATAATGCCTTAAACATGCCTGATTTTTTTCAAATTTTTCGGAGAAGCAGTTTCTTCAAAAATCAAATAAAATAAAAATCAATAGAACCTCCCTAGCTCCGTCAATATGGCAGTTAAAGGGTTGAAACTTTGAGAAAATAGTTTACAGTCTATGACCTTTCGAATGTGGTATAACAATATGAATTCCCTTTGGGGGCAGATTTCACATGCTTATCCTGCTATAGCCTTTCAGTATGGCTTTAGACAAGGTTCTAGCACACATACCGCTATTATAGAATTAGTAGACAATATAATGAGCTAGATTGACCAAAAAACATGATTGGTACCTTATTTTTAGATCTCAAAAAAACTTTTGACACTTTGGATCACAGTATTCTCTTGGACAAACTTCAGTGCTACGGCATCAGGGGCATCGCGAACTCTATTATCAGTAGCTACTTGACAAACAGAAAACAATTCGTGTTCATCGAGGGCGACTGTAGCAATCTTACTGCCATAAACATTGGAGTGCCACAGGGTAGCAATATAGGACCACTATTATTTCATTTGTATATTAATGATATAGGTAACCTGCAACTCACAGGGACTCCGCGGTTATTTGCCGACGACAAAGCTCTATTTTATCCTAACAATGACATCAATGCTATAATAAACTCAATGGAGAGCGATTTAAGTTTTCTAGACTAATATTTAAGTGAAAATTTATTGTCCTTAAATCTTATAAAAACTAAATATATGATTTTCCGGTCCATGAGAAAAATAATATCAACCCATCATCATCCTAAATTGGGACATTATATTATTGAAAAAGTGGACTGTTTCAAAAATTTGGGTGCATATTTTGAACCCACGTTAACCTGGATACACCATATTAAATCTATTGAAAAACATGTGGCATCCTACTGCGGTATTTGGTGGAGGGTCAAGTCATATGTTCCTAAGCGTGCACTTCTAATCTGTTATTATGCTTTTTTGGGGTCGCGCCGCTAGCTCTCATCTAAAAAAATTCAAACTCTACAAAACAGGTGTCTCGAAATCATCTTCAATAAACCCCTACTGTTTTCAAGCTTATTGTTATACTCCGATAATACCCCTAACATCTTACCTCTAGCATACTTATGTGGTGCTCAAACATTACTGTTCGTTCATGATATCCTACACAACACCATAATTTACAGTTTCAAACTTTAACTCACTCTCGAACTACACGTCGTAGTAACAACCTGCTTCGCATTCGAGCAGTCATAAACATTGGTCAAAGAAGGATTCTTTTTGTTGGTCCAATAAAATATAACGCACTTCCACTTGACATTCAAAGAACATCCAGCCATGCCTTATTCGGTGCTAGACTGAAGTATCATTTTAAGCATTGACTGAGCGATTAATGTAGTTCCTTAATGTATTAATGTATTCCTTGTTTTACAAACTGTCAATAGTAATTCTTTTTGTATATTTTTTTTAGTTAGCCTGTATCATTGTGGATCCCTTAAAAGGAAATCAATTCCACTGGGATTCCGTAATATTTATTAATCCTGACATCATGAAAATACAAACATCTCAGCGATTCTAATTATATTTATTGTAACGTAAGAGTTTATTTTTGTAGTATTTTGCCAGATTATTTTTTTAGCTGAGATTAGTTTGCGCACACTACCTAATCTACTTTTTAGGGCATTCTACGTAAAATCAGGCGATTTTATCCAACAGTAATCAACCTCCTTTCTGAATGCGATAGAAAGTTTAACTAATGATACGATTTATGAAATTAATTGAGGTAAAACGGGTTGAACGAGCTAGTATTGCCATTTCTATTGTATGTACTTGAATCACTGAGGTTTTCTACGTAATATGGACCACCATTGATATGTCGCATTGATTCTGTTTCTGGATTGTAAAGCAGAAATTGAAACGAACGATTTTGCATACGAAAAACCTACTTTAAAAATATGCACAAAGATTTCTATGAATTTATTGGGTAGAGTCGCGTTTTTTATTCTGTTTTCCCAACAGTGCATCGCTGAGAAAAGTGAGCGAGATCCAATTGGGAAGATTTGATCACTATTTCCGGTGCCTCCGAAATCGGTAACCAGGAATCAAGATAGCCGGAATCGGTTTGTTCAGCAGTCTACTGATAATGATCACTACACTGAGGTCTTTTTACGCGGTTTTTTATGCGTTTTTTTCACGCGATTTTTTTCATGCAGATTTGAGGTGTTTTACGCGGTACGTATTCCCCGCGTAAAAAGAGACCCCTGTGTAACTGGAGTAGTTTTGAGTCCAGTATGGATTTTGTTTTTATTAATTTTGTTTCGACCCTCTAAATGGTTGTATACAATTTTTAGCACACTTTACCCTATAATTCTGGAACCGGAAGTCGAATCAAAATGAAATCCAGAAGTTTTGTATGAGTCCATAGGACTACTCATTTGAATAAAAGTATGTACAAATCGGTCACGGGATCTCTGAGAAAAATGAGTAAATATTTTTGAATTGGAATATTCACACTGAAATTCAAGAATTTTCTATGGGGTTATAACACCTTTTATTTGAATCTGATATTGTGAGAAGTGGTTCAGCCATATCCGAGAAAAGTTGCTGTATTATTATTTTGCACATTTTTCCTCATAATTTCGGAAGCGGAAGTCGTATTCAAATAATATTCAAGAATTTTGTATGGGACCACAAGACCTTTCGTTTAAATCTAAATTTGTGAAAATCGAGAAACGTTAATACAACATTCCATACACACATATGCACATACATACACATTCTTACACATACACATAGATATTTTGCGTACTCGATGGACTGAGTCGAATGGTATATAACAATCGGTCCTCCGGGCCTCGATTCAGAAGTTGGTTTTCACAGTGATTGTATAAACTTTCTATATGAGAAAGGCAAAAAGAAAAGTTCTGGTAACTGAAAGTAGGAAAAGAGAAACAGAAGCAGAAAGTTATTTTTTTGCCACCGGATTCCACACGGCATCTAGGCTGGTCCTGTTCGGAGAAATATCATTGATATTGTCAATCTCCCCGTGAATTCCAGCCCTCGCAAATGGACATAGTTTTGAGCCATGTTTAGCTAATCGTTTTTGCGTTATCACGTTATAAATGAAAAATAATGCTTTTGAATCTAAGTTCGTAAAAATCGGCTAGCCGTTTCCGAGAAGTTGGAGTGATTTCCGGTATGGAATACACAATCACTTTTCCACTACTTTCGGTACCGCTAACGATTACCCGTTATACCCAAAATCAATGTATTCGGTCATCAACTAGCGAGACCTGCCTAATGTACAGAAACACACTCTTGAAATAGAAATTTTCATACTTATCAGTCTGTAACTCCGGAACCGGAAGTCATATCCGGATGAAATTCGATAGAGTACTATTGGAATGTAAGACCTTTCGTTTAAAGCAAAGTTTGTGCAAATTGGTTCATCGGTATCTGAGAAAATTGAGTGCACTTTATACTATTTTTAATGCATAATTCACCCCGTTACTGCGGATCTGGAAGTCGGATGAGGATGAAATAGGCCTCTCATTTTAAATTTTACGAAAAAGTGGTCAAGCAGTCTCTGAAATAAACTGGAGTGTTTCACTTTTAGTACATTTAATTCTGTTACTCCCGAACCGGAAGTTCGATCCGGATGTTCGATCCGGATGAAATTCAATAGAAGACCTTTGCTTTGAATCACAGTTTGTGAAAATTGGTTCAACCTTCTCCGAGAAAATGGAGTGCACATCTTTGTTACATACACACAGAGACAAACACACGGAAATTTTGCACACTCGAAGAGCAGAGTCGAATGTTATATGACACCCGGCCCTCCGGGCGTCGGTTCAAAAGTAAATTTTCACAACAATTGCATGTTGAGGATCAGTCCTGTATCGAATTGGTCTCTCCATTCGTGCAAAACAAATGGTTTGCCATACTAAAGAAGTGTGCAAATTTTCATGCTTGCAAGACAATAATGTGATTAGTACAGAATGATATTTCGGGATAAAAATTTTTGTTTGTCTACTTTCTATGGATACTATCGTTATAAATACAGTAAGTATTTTCACGATGAACTTCTTTCATTGATTTCACGTAAATTCAATCAAACTTCAACGTAATTAATAGCTCGTAGTGTTTGAATGTCTTTATTTTTATTCCTAGTTTGGTTTTCATTTCTAAAAGAACAAAAAATAACGTAGACAATCTTTATTTCTCAGATTTTTTCACCAAATTAGTGTGAACACTCGCCTCCGGTTGCTGAAATTATCCTTCAATTACAAATCTATAGCAAGTGTTATATTGTGCAGTGTGTGGCACCAAGCGAATGAAAAAAAAAGTTTCATTTGTGTGTTGAACCTGCATCCGTGTCGTATTTCCGCCCGTACTTCTTCACAGGTGTCGTATTGGCGGAAATATACGACAGAGTAAAAGCAAATTTTCATCTTTCGACTGTCACCCTTCTTCTGCAGAATCCCGTACCACCTGTAGGGGTATATGGGGTAAAATGCACTCCCTTAGGAAATGTAGCTATATCTAAACTATAGAGAATAACACGGAAGAGTTTCATGCAGGACTATCTTCCGTAATTATTATTTCTCAAAATTACGTACAAATACTCGCTGAATACATTGGAGAATACATACAATATCTTATTTTCTAAAGCCCTTAAAATTGTCTATTGAAATATATGCGGGGCATGACGCCCGATCGTGGAAAACATGAAAAATATACATTCTAAATTACGCATGACGATTATCTGAACATAGAGACAGGAGGATCTTAAACAACGGGTAAACATCCATCAAAACAACGGCATAAAGCTCATGACAACCACGGGGCAATATGCACCTTCTTCTTCTTCTTTAAAGAAAGCTTCAGACTTTTCGTTGACGAAATATTTGCCAGGTGGAAGATTGTTCACTATTATTCATTAAACTGATAACTTATGAATAATTGTTGTAAGCGAATTCTTGAGCATTTTACCTCACAAAATTCGGGTCGTTTTGCCCCCAAAAATATGAGACGATAAATTTGACGATTTTTCTATAAAATTGCATATACATCGTCTGTATTAGAACTAATTTTAAAAACCCGAATGATTGGCAAAGAAGTTCACTGGTTACAAAATTAAAATCGTCTTCCTCATCTTAGTAAATTACTATGGAACGAACATCAAAAATTACTTATAACAGAGACATAATTGTTTTTTTTAAAGTTTTCCAGATATGATTGAACCATTGCTACCAAAATTTTATAGTAATCTATTTTTATGGCGGACTTTCAGTTTCATTCAAATTTCAGTGAAAAAATTGGTAACTTTTGAGAAAAGCAAAAGGCATTATGCCTCGGGGGTACGTTTTACCCCATCTTCCCCTATTCAACGGCTCCCGAAGGTGAAATACTACGAATGAAACTTTTCTTTCCTTTTTTTGTGTGCACATCATATAGCTTCCGTTCAACTGACTGCTTGATTTATTTATTTTGGCTTTGCTGGTTTTCCTAGGAACGGAAGTTGCTCTTTCAATAGAGTAGTCTTACATCTATCAACTGCAGGATATTTGGCAATGTTTAGATAATCAATTCCATTGTTCTAATATGTGCAACGCTCACGTTTTTTCGACGGAAACCGTGAGGAAATATTCTGTACTTTGATCCTGATATATTGTTAATACTTGGGTTGGGGGTGAATGTAGAAATCTTTTGTCGATTTATGAAATTGTTTGTTTATTCAAGCGACGAAATGAAATATGTATGAAATATGGATGGTATTTTTCATGCTGTCAACCGAAACAATTCTATATTGTTTTTTGGGGTTGCATCCTAGGTATTATAATTTCTAACAAGATTTGAAGGCTCATGTGATTTGATACTTTCGATAAGATGGCAGTTTTTTCGGATTATTGAAATGAAGAAAAAAGCTATTGCGATAGCGAGTTTTACGAATATTTAAGTGCTATCGGTTTTAATGGCGACCATTAGAAATATCTAATGTGCTGAGCTAGGAAACCACTGCTCACAAACGATTTGATTCGTAATAAGGAAACAAATCGTTTGTGAGCAGTGGTGTCCGAGCTCAGCACACGAGCTGTTCTATACCTGCTGTGTGTGCCTATGAAGCTCATGTGCTGTGTGCTCCTTCAAATACGAAACACGCTAGCTAGCACGCACACGAAGTCTGAAGCACACGCTCGTATGCTGTGTTACTACTAGATCGAGAGTTGTGTGCTTCGTAGAACCAGCTCGCGATTCAAATGGTGTGTTGGCTCATGTGCTGACTTGAGTGTCCGTTCTTTTTTATTATTCAATCATATTATATAATTTTTAGGTGTGAGCAATACCAGAAATGCTTAGCAGATCATCAGACTCGACCTTCTCCGACTTGGATGAAACTTTGCACATGGCTTCGGAAACCGTTAATTGTACAAAAATGGCGTTCAGGAAGAAGTTGTAGGGAATCGATTGGGCACTCTAAACAAATATACACTGAAAAAAAAATTTGATTTTTTTCTCAATAATTACAAAACAATCCGAAAAAGGTAAATAAAAAAAATCAGGGTTTTAATTTTTGTTTGATAATTTTTATTTCAAAGCTGTTATTAAAACCAACGGATTGATGGCTATCCTTTTGAAAAATGAAGAAGTTACAGCTTCTTTACAGATATATTCGAAATTTCAAGTTCTCGTTGAAAGATAATCATTTAAACAGTAGAATATTATTCTACAGGTTAAACGCAATAATTTTTTTCATGATATCCTTTCTTCTAAAAGTAGCTGTTCTTGAGATGCTTGGATATTTAGTTATAACACAATTCTTTATATTTCCATGAATTGTTGATTTGCTTGCTATATCTACAATTCTTACATATAAATGAATAATTCCTAATTATATTTAAGGTCAAAGTTTTTGAAAATTGTATGAGTACTACGTGCATCGTCATTCGAACACAGTCTTGTGACGATTGTGGTTTCTGAAATCGGAACGAAAGAATGGTATTTCTGTGTGCCTGTAATCATTTTGGTATCCTTATAAACGCTACTCCACTCGGTCACACCCCGTTCATATTCTTCTTGTGACACGTAACAAAAAGACATGGTCGTGAATGCATCTCTACGTCGCTGCTCTGCTCATTCATATGATTGTTTTGCAGTTGTGATTGGTTGTTAATGTAGTTTAGCCAAGCTTTCACGTCGTGCCATTTACTTTAAATTACTTTATTTTGAAATTATTGAGAAAAAAAATCTAATTTTTTTTCAGTGTATATTATTTTAGAGTGCCCGATCGATTTCCTACAACTTCTTCCTGAACGCCATTTTTGTACAATTAACGGTTTCCGAGTTACAACGATTTGAAAAAGGCCATTTTTGTGAAATGCTAAAATACATACGCCCTTTTTAAAAATCAGTCGTGAGTCGGATTGACCTCTCCATCGGTTCAAAACTTATGGTTTGCCATACTGGAGCCATGTGCAAAGTTTCATCCAAATCGGAGAAGAAGTGACTTCCACTAAAACATGATGATATTTAGATGTCGGAAGTTCAATACGCAATATGCTATGCAAATGCAACGAAAAAAAATTTTGAATACTGATTATAGAAACAAAAGACTGTTTTAATTCCAAGGTTGATTTACTCTCGTGCACTATTTCGATTAAAACCTATTAAACGCTATTTATCATGAATTCCATAAATAGAATTTACAGGAGCGCAAAATTTGCTGCGTAGCGTTTGAGCGCGTATTTGTGTATTTGCTGTATTTGTTGACAACCGCAATTATTGTCATTATAAATTTGATCATTGAATGAAAATGGTATTTGCGATTTCATTACCAACCATAATGGTATTGCTGTAAAAAAAACGTGCTTAATCCACCTAGCAGTGAGATGATACCTTTTTTATCAATCTGCATGTGTTTTTTTCATGAATATTCTTCGGTTTTCATGACATTATTTTAATGACCGTCGTTTTAAGCTGCAATTTGACATTTTAATCACTCATTACTCTATCTAAAAAGGTTACAATCGATTAAACTTTTCATGATATGTCGAAGTGAGTTCCACTTTAGAATTTACGGTAATTTAAGGTACTTCCAGAGCCGGTATTCAGGAACCAGCATTACCCAAACCGGTTCGCATGGCCATATGACGAATAAATTGCAATAGTTTTGAGTCCAACTTTCAAGCTTTTCGGGATTATCATCTTCTATATCGGTTTGAATTTTAAAAATTCATCCTCCTGTTATTCCAGAATCGGAAGTCAGCATTGAATAAAATTAACTAATTTTGTGTGGGACTGTAAGTTTATTACCTTTTTACCTTTCTTTATATATATAAAAAATAGGTATAGAATTCGCTCAAACTTTCGAAAAATTTTCCGAGGCCCGGAGGGCCGAATGTCATATAACAATCGATTCAGCTCGACGAACTGAGCAAATGTCTGTGTGTGTGTGTCTGTATGTGTGTTGTCAACTAAGAGGTCGAGAACCAGATGATACCCGCATTATCGAGTTGGAAGTAATTCCATAATTATATTGATTTGAACTATTTACAGCAATAAATGCTGGAAGAACATGACTTCCATATACCATACGACTCAGTTCGTCGAGATCAGCAAATGCCTGTGTGACAAATAATTTCACTCAATTTTCTCGGAGATGGTTAAACCGTTTTCTACAAACTCAGATTAATATGAAAAGTCGTATACTCCCAAACAAGGTTCCTGAATAACGTTTGAATCCGACTTCTGATTGCGGAACCACAGGATGATATGTGAAACGAAATTAAAATAATGCAATTAATTTTTCTCGTCGATGGCTGAACCGATCTAAAATTCAAATGAAATCTAAGAATCATCTATGATTCAAATGAGAGGTCTTAAAATCCTCTTACTTTTTAGTCAGATCCGACTTCTGGTTTAAAAAATGCAGGGTGATTAGTATAAAAATGTCCATTTCACATAAATTAATCAGGTTTATCGGGTTTGCAGATTTGGATAGTCGATTACCAAATAAATTTATTTCAGTTTGAGCGGTATTCGTTTTTGGATTCGGAATGTACCCCCAAATTTTAATTCGCACTACAATTTCTCAAAGATGTCTACACACTGGTCAGGTGAATTTAACTGATTTCGGCTACACCGATTTTAGAATTCCGGTTCCAGTATCGAATCGATTCTCAAAGCTCAATCATTTTCTCAAAAAAGACCAAATCGAGCTTCAAAAACAAGTATTACAGGACTTAAGGTCCCATACAAAATTGGTGAATTTTATCCGATTCTTGAATTACAGATGATGAGTTTATAAATTTCATGTAAATTGTTTGGCGTAATAATTTATGGCCATTCGAATCATTTTGGGCTATGCTAATTCCTGAATACCGGCTCTGGAAGTACCATAAATAATGACGAAAAACTCTAAAGTGGAACTTACTTCGACATCTCATGGAATGTTCAATCGATTGTCGCACGCTAAGATTGAAGTTCGATATGTTTTGCAGTTTCGGCATTACAGGGTAATGAGTGAATAAAATCTCAATTTGCCATTTAAAACGACGATAATTAAAATAATGTCATGAGAACTAAAACACCTAAGAATATCCATGCAAAAACACATGCGTATTGATAAAAAAAGGTATCATCTCACTGCTAGGTGGATTAATCACGTTTTTTAATTTGAATTTTTTTCTGAAATTCGATTTGGCTTTATTTGAGAAAACGATTGAGCTTTGAGAAACGATTCGATACTGGAGCCGGAATTCGAAAATCGGTGTAGCCGAAGTCAGACAAATTCACCTGATTAGTTTACATTTGTTTCAATATGTTTAAAAATCAGTATAGACATCTTTGAGAAATCGTAGTACGAGTTAAATTGTTGGGTGCCTTCCGAATCGAAAACTGAATACCACTAAAACTGAAATAAGTTTATTTGGTTGTCGACTATTCAAATCAGCAAATCTTAGATGATTCTTAGATATCATTTGAATCTTAGATCGGTTCAGCCATCTACGAGGAAAATAAGTTACACAATTTTAATTTCGTTTCACATATCATCCTGAAGTTCCGGAACCAGAAGTCGGATCCGAACATAATTCAGGAACCTTGTTTAGGAGCATACGAATTTTCATATGAATCTGAGTTTGTAGAAAACGGTTGAGTCATCTCCGAAAAAAATTGAGTGAAATTATTTGTCACATACGCATTTGCTGATCTCGACGAACTGATTCAAATGGTATATGGGTGTTTTGTTCTTCCAGCATTTATTGCTGTAAGCAGTTTAAATCAATATAATTATGAAATTGTTCAGAATTCGGAAGTACTGCCATCTTTCCAATATGTCATATTCGAACGATTATGTTGCCAAAAACGAACCGTGCTAAAATTGGTCCGAGGCAAAATGTCATGAAAAATAATGCTGTTCACAGTCTTTTTGGTACTTAGAAACTATTGTATGTAACAGTATAAAAAATCGTGTTTTACGTTGCTCCCAAGCCTTTCTTTGCCATACAGCGCTCAGAACTTCTACTGCTGGAATATGGGGGAAAAGTCGCTTACACAAAAAATTTGATATCTCCGTTAAAAATGGACGGATTTTAACAATCTATGGCTTGTTGGATAGCTATTACCGTGCGGAATCTAAGTCTGAAAACATATTCTGTTTTCAAGGTCAATTGTGACAGATACTGTCAAAAAACTGAAAATTTTGACATGAAACTTCGTATAACTCAAAAAGTAAACATCCGATCTCAAAACCATTCAATAGCGTTCTGGGTGACGGGGAGACCTTTTATTTGCGACTAGTTTGATCAAAATCGGTCCAGCCATCTCTGAGATCTAGACCTCTTAGTTGACAACATACCTACAGACACACACACATACACACACACAGACATTCGCTCAGTTCGTCGAGCTGAATCGATTGGTATATGACATTCGGCCCTCCGGGCCTCGGAAAATTTTTCGAAAGTTTGGGCGAATTCTATACCTATTTTTTATATATATAAAAAAAGGTAAAAAACATCGCGCTGAGAGGGGTTTTGGGGGTTTTTATCCAAAACATTGACAATAATATTGATTTATGTAGTCCACCTACTGACAAGAGACAAGACAAGTTTTGACACTGTGTGCCTAAAATTATATTAGATTATTGAATAAAAAAAAAGAATGGACACTCAAGTCAGCACATGAGCCACCACATAAGTCAATTCACGATCTAGCCCCCATTCCAGCTCATGAGCCAACAGATGAGCCAGCATACCATTTGAATCGCGAGCTTGTTCCACGAAGCACACGACACTCGATCTAGTAGTAACACGGCACGCGAGCGTGTACTTCAGACTTAGTGTGTGTGTTTTCTGCTAGCTCGTGTGTTTCATATTTGAACGAGTCACCAGCTCTATCGATTCGGCTTTCTTTTCTTGCTAGCACACGCTCATGAATCTGGTTTGAAAAAGCACAACACACGGGCTGTATGAGAACTGGTTCGTGTGGTGAACGTGCGCTAGGCCATCACTGTTTGTGAGTAAGAAATTCCGGAATTCATTTCTGTGTACTGTGATTACTCTGCGATAAAAGCAATTTCGATTTGGACAAGGATTTCCTAGAATTCAGATGGATCACTTCCACATCTTCGTCTTACACTTTACGTGGTGAGTGTGCGTGTGGGTGGGAGGAAGTGAGAGAGTGAGGCTTTGGAATTGGATTCTTGGAAGACTAAAGTAGCTATTGAATAATATTGAAAGCTAACATTCGAAAACAAATTGAGAAAAATGCTCCGAAAAAAATACGGTGTGTTTCAATTTCACTTGACTAATTGCGCAAAAATAGTGGCCTCGCACAAACAATATGAATCTTAGCTCAAATTCGAATCTCTGTGTGAAAAAGGCTATGACTTATTTAAACAGCTGCTGAGCTTCCGTATGTTTCACCTCAACCGGAATAGTGCGAAAATCGATTGTGAACAAGTATTGCATAGAAAGAGAGTTATCATCGCAAGGATCACCAAATGGAGTAAGCGTTTGGGCGGCCCAAAATCTTTGGTACGTATAACATATTAAAGGATTCGTCCGGCTGTGGCCGAAGAAAAGGTGCATCTAGGCCTAATTTGGACCAAGTTGAAATGAGTTTTTGGATTTTTTCGATTATAGTCTTTAAATCAATTCAAATTTACTGATACAGTTATTCATTAAATGTTAATCTGCCATCTTTTTTTGAATGCGTTATTCTTCAGGGTTGGGCTTTTTTTAAATTTCACTCGTCGAAGAATGGGAGGAACGCAAATTTTAAACCTAATAACATCGTTCTTGCTTTAGATGTTCAATTCAGTCACGTACCCAGAGGGGGGGCCCGAGGGGCCCGGGTCCCTCCCGAAATCAAAAACAGATATATAATTATTTAGAAGGCCTAAGACATGGTTTGCAGAAATAACAAGACAGTAAACGTAAAGAAATGTAATACAATAACAGTTCCAGTGGAAAAGTTTAAAGTGTCTGTTAAAAATACCCGTAAAAGGCACACCGAGAATCTTTGGGGCCCTCCCGAAACGAAATCCTGGGTACGGGCCTGATGTTCATGATTTTGATTTTAACATTTACAACCTATTATTCTGAAGTATGAGATAACCATAAGTAAAAATCATAAAAATAAGTTTTCACGCAAATTTGATGGCATTGAGCATTCAAATGAAAATTTCATGGCACATGATTTCTCGTGCGCGGACGGCAGATTTGACGTACGGTATGCGTGATTATGTTTGCTCCCGTGAGTAATATAAAAATCAAACAAACTTTTGATAATTTCGATTTTGAACATTTTTTTTAAATTCAAATATATCTCGAAGTCTACACTTGCTGCAATTACGGCCTCCACAAGCTCCCGGTATGAGTTACAGCTTTAGTGCATGCAAAGAAAACCAAGGTATTGTATGCACTGATGAAACGAGAACCCGATTGGCAGATGGTTTTATTACACTAACGGAAGCGAACTACAAAACAATCTCGCTGTTCATTTTAACGAGCTCGAAGAATAGAACTTTGTAGTATTTGAACCATATCTTTTTGTACACTATACAGAACAGGATGTTGCGACCTGAGTGGTTTTACACAATTAATTGCCAGCTGTAGAAGCTTCATCGTTATCCCGTCACATTGGACATGAAATCATCAATATAGGGTCTCTGTGATCAAAGCATAACCAAAAACCATCAGAGTGAATCGCGCTAAAATCCATTCGACATAGATCGTGGATTTGTATTGTGTGTCATTCGCCCTGTCCTGGAGGTTGCCGGTTCAAAGCATAGGGTGCTGAAAATCGGCGGCGAAGTTTGTTGAACAGAATGGTCAAATTTCACAAAAAGTATGTAATGCCAAGATTTTGCTTTTGTCGTTCGCACCGAAAAGATGGCCATTATTTTCACCGATACGCGTTTTTTCTTTGAATAAATATTTAAAATAATAATAAATTTTAATAAACGGGGAGATCGATGCTCCAGAATTGCGTAGCAAAATTAGTTTTCGAGTACCAAGCAGATCATTGCGATATGCGACTCTACTTCAAAACGGATTCTACAGGACTTTATTTGGAAGTAACGAATCTATAACTGCGTGCACACGAGCTTTTACTTCTTTTTTTTTTCCATAAATACGTTTATTTCTTAAGGCAGTTTACATAAGTTTTTCTTCGCCGTAGCATCACTTTTACATAATATTCTTATCCTAATTTAATTCTAACATAGTCACAACGTTTTGAATTTATTAAAACATATTCTCTTATAGCTTAAATATCATCTTAGGTAACTCGTCATTAATTATGAAATCTACTCGGAAATATTATTTGAACCAAACGATTAACTTCTATAAATTATAAAATAAGCTGTTATTTTCAGACATTTTGTTGATAATTTCATAAACTGTTTCGAGTTTGTTTGTATCATTACATAATTTTTATTCTAATTTAGCTATTGGTTGAACTCATGGACGCAGCTGGGATCAGAACTAAGTCTTAAAAGGGGCCTTTATTAAATTGAAACTCCAATTTTCTTTATGAAATGATAAATAAGTTTCATGTATGAAAGGTCACGACAAGCAAGAATGTCTCGAACTGGGATATTGGATAGTTTACCTTGGGTACGCAAAGAATTTATTAGTTGAGATCTGACATCACGATACTCCACGCATGTCCAAACGACATGATCAATATCCCGATAACCTTCTCCGCAAGCACAATGATTAGTCTCGGAGAGCCCAATTCGAAGGAGATGTGCATCGAACGTGTAGTGATTGGACATGAGTCTGGACATCACACGAATGAAATCCCTACTCACATCCAGTCCCCTGAACCATGCCTTTGTCGATATTTTCGGAATAATTGAGTGCATCCACCGACCCAGATCATCTCTATCCCAAGATGCTTGCCAGCTGGCAAGTGTTCTTTGGCGAGACGAACTATAGAATTCGTTGAAAGCAATCGGTCGCTCATAAATTTCACCCGCAATAGCACCACGTTTGGCTAAATTATCGGCTCTTTCATTGCCTGGAATGGAGCAATGAGCCGGGACCCAGACTATAGTGATTAGATAATTATTATTCAATATGTCGTTCAGACACTGTTTTATTTTACCCAAGAAAAACGGTTCATTTTTGCCAGCAGCGATTGAGCGAATGGCTTCAATTGCACTCAGACTATCTGTGAAGAGGAAATAATGGTTTGGAGATAATGTGACGATTACACTCAAACTATAATGAACTGCTGCTAGCTCTGCTATATAAACAGATGCAGGTTCTTGAAGCCTAAATGAGGCCGAAACATTATTGTTGAACATACCAAACCCTGTCGCTTCTTCAATTCGCGATCCGTCCGTGTAAAACATTTTCTCAGAGTCAATATGCCTGAACTTACTTGAAAATATTTTTGGGATTTCCGTCGAGCGTAGATGATCCGGGATTCCACGCACTTCACGCTGCATGGATGTATCGAAAAATAAAGTTGAGTCAGGGGCACTTAGGATGCTGACACGGATAGGAATATATCTTGAAGGGTTGATTTCCTGTGACATATGGTTAAAATATACTGTCATAAATTTTGTTTGAGATCGAAGCTCGACTAGTCGTTCGAAATTATTAATTACCATGGGATTCAGCACCTCACATCTTATTAGCAGGCGTGATGAAAGCTCCCAAAATCGATCTTTTAATGGAAGAACTCCCGCCAGAACTTCAAGACTCATTGTATGTGTCGAGTGCATGCAGCCTAAGGCAATTCGCAAACAACGGTACTGAATTCGCTCAAGTTTGATAAAATGAGAGTTTGCAGCGGAACGAAAACAAACGCATCCATATTCCATCACTGAAAGTATCGTTGTTTGATACAATTTTATTAGATCTTGCGGATGAGAACCCCACCAAGATCCTGTTATTGTTCGAAGAAAATTTACTCTTTGTTGGCATTTCGTTATCAGATACCTAATGTGTCCTCCCCACGTGCATTTGGAATCGAACCACACCCCGAGGTATTTAAAAGTTAAAACCTGTTGGATCATTCTTTCCATCATATGGAGCTGAAGCTGCGCGGGATCATGCTTTCTTGAAAAGACGACTAACTCTGTTTTCTCCGCAGAGAATTCGATACCAAGATGAACAGCCCAAACGGACAAGTTATCTAAGGTATCTTGCAATGGTTTATGCAGATCAATAGCTTTGGGCCCAGTAACTGAAACCACGCCATCATCTGCCAATTGCCTTAGTGTACATGGGGTTACTAGACAGCTGTCAATG
Organism: Malaya genurostris; assembly: GCF_030247185.1. Lineage (NCBI taxonomy): Eukaryota > Metazoa > Arthropoda > Insecta > Diptera > Culicidae > Malaya > Malaya genurostris. Next base: position 94,051,877 of record NC_080572.1, on the reverse strand, counting down.
TCATTCACGTAAAAATTATAGAGGAGCGGACTGAGGCATGAGCCTTGCGGGAGACCCATGTAACTATTTCTGAATGTTGCCAAATCGCCATGTGAAAAATACATGCACTTCTCTGACAAAAGGTTGTGCAAATAATTATTTATAACCGCTGGAAGTCCATGTTGGTGGAGCTTGTCTGAAAGAACATCAATGGAAACTGAATCAAATGCTCCTTTAATGTCTAAAAATACAGATGCCATTTTTTGCTTTTGAGCGAAAGCAATTTGGATGTCAGACGAAAGTAATGCAAGGCAATCATTCGTCCCTTTATTTCTACGGAAGCCAAACTGAGTATCTGACAACAAACCGTTCGTCTCGACCCAAGTGTCGAGACGTCGTAGAATAATTTTTTCGAACAATTTTCTGATGCAGGACAACATCGCAATGGGTCTATATGAGTTGTGATTGGAAGCTGGTTTCCCCGGCTTTTGAATGGCGATAACTTTCACTTGTCTCTAGTCAGGCGGAACAATATTCTGCTCAAGAAACTTGTTGAACAATTCCAACAAACGTCTTTTTGCGAGGTCGGGCAGATACTTCACCAAGTTGAATTTTATTCTGTCCAACCCAGGGGCGTTATTGTTACAAGACAAGAGTGCTATAGAAAATTCCATCATTGAAAATGGGTTATTAATAAAACCATTATTTGGAGGAGATTCCCGTATAATGCTTTGCGTAGGAACAGAATCTGGGCAAACTTTCCTAGCAAAGTCAAATATCCATCGGTTCGAGTATTCATCACTCTCATTGCCCACGTTACGATTCCTCATTCGTCTGGCCGTGTTCCAAAGAGTGCTCATTGAGGTTTCTCTTGACAAACCTTCGACAAAATGTCTCCAATAGCTACATTTTTTGGCTCGAAGTATGCTCTTGTACTTGGTTTCTAAAACCATAAGTTTTTCAAAATTCTGAGGAGTTCCTCCTCCCCGTTTTAGAAACGACTTGCAAGCATTTTGTTTTGCGAGTTTAGCCTCTGAGCACTCTTTGTCCCACCAGGGGTTGGGAGGCCTTCTGTTAGTCGTTGGCCCAGGAAAGCGTTTAGTTTGGGATTGTTCTGCGGCCTCCAGAATCGAACAAACGAGGAAGTCATATTCTTCAAGTGGAGGGAGCTCTTCCATTGAATTCAAAATACTAGAGATTCTACTTTGGTATTTAATCCAGTCGATATTTTTTGTCAAATCATATGGAATACTAGCTGAATTAGCAATACATTTGTTACAGCTAATTGAGATGATGATTGGTAAATGATCGCTACCGTGTAAATCAGGCAATATTTTCCAGGTGCAATCTAGTCGAATTGATGTTGAGCAAAGAGATAGATCTAATGCACTTGGGCGTGCAGGAGGTCTTGGGATCCGTGTCATGCTACCCATATTTAATACCGTAATGCTAAAATTGTCACAAATGTTTTGTATTAAAGATGATCTGCTATCATTGTAAACGGAACCCCACATCATTCCGTGCGAATTTAAATCCCCCAGAATCAATCGTGGAGCAGGAAGGGCTTCAACCATTTCATTAAGCTGTCGCTGTCCAACTTGTGCTTTTGGAGGAATATAAACCGAAGCTATGCAAATATCTTTGCCTTTAATGTTTATTTGGCAAGCAACAACTTCTATACTAGAAGTTGAAGGGATGTTTAATCTATAAAAGGAACAGCATTTCTTAATTCCCAAAAGCACTCCACCATACGGAGAGTCTCTATCGAGACGTATAATGTTAAAATCATTAAAATTTAAAGCTATGTTTGAAGTAAGCCATGTTTCGCATAAAGCAAATACATCACATTTTTGACTATGCAATAAAATTTTAAATGAATCAAGTTTTGGCATAATGCTTCGACAATTCCACTGCAGGACAGTGATTGTATCATTTGCGGCGGGTGATAAATTATCCATCAAAAGATACAAAACCTGAGACAATTGGCCATTGAGCTGATAACTGCTTCAAAAAATTTCTAGCTATTGGAAGGAATGCCATTATGAGGGTCTTTAAGGGTTCAGATATATTGAATGCTGAGAAAATCCATTCAACAATTTCCGAAAACTTCAGTAATCCTGTTGGTGGCTGTTAAATGGAGCCCACAGGATTATTACCTTTTTCTGTGCTAGATCCTGGATTGGTTTGTGAATTTGACAAACCAGGAGGCACAGTCTTTGGTTTTGACTTTTTTTGTTTAACACGGGGATCTTTTTTTGAAGATGAAATTTTAGGTGTCTTTTTTGGTAATTTGGAGGAAGACTTCTTTCTCTTAACTGACCCTTGGGTAGTGATAAACGAATTACCTTCACTATTTTCGTCAGAGTCAGAGTCCTCTGTTTCCTCTAGATTTGAAAACCCGTTTTCGGTTTCCAAAGGGGGGACATCAATGACCGTTTTAAGCATTTCTGCATATGTGCGCTTAGACCGTGCTTTTAAAGAAAGCTTAATTTTGTCTTTGTGCACTTTAAATGCAGTGCATACTGAAATATCCTCGTGAGGACTTTCCCCACAATAAATACATTTTTCAATTTCCTTGTTGCAATCATTATCTTTATGAGGTCCTTCACACTTAATACATTTTGGTTTATTGCTACAGTAAGTAGCTGTGTGTCCGAATTTTTTGCAGTTCGTACAATTCATTACATTTGGAACAAAAAGCCGAACAGGGAGGCGAATTTTATCGACATAGACATGGGACGGCAACGCAGATCCGGCAAATGTCACTCGAAACGAGTCTGATGGGCGATAAACTTTTTTTCCCTCTTCATAAACTACTGAGTACAATTGTTTGCACTCCAGTATTTTCACACCCTCAAGCATAGAGTTCTTGAAACGACCAACACCATGCTTGAGTAAATCATGTACCGAAAGACTCGCTTCGGTAACAACACCGTCAATTTCGACATCTTTGGAGGGTATGTAAACTTTATACTCTTTAATGAAATGTTCCGAAGAGACAATATCATTCGCGTGTTTCAAATTATTTAGCACAACACGAATTTTATCGTTATTTACTTTTATGATCTCTTTGATTGAAGAGTATCGTGATGTCAAACCTTTAGAAATTTGGTAAATGTTTAATGGCTTTGATATACGTCTAAAAAAGACTATCCAAGGCCCAGAAGAGCTCTCCTGATATTTTTTCGTTCGTGGGGGTATAGGATTCATGCTAGGATTTACGTCCATGGATTCATCCATCACATTAAAATTTTTAATCAAACTTTAAAATAAAAAATGAAACCAATACTACACAGTACTCAATCAAAAGGAAAAGAAAAAACTGCTACCTTGAAATTGTTGTCTATCTCCGTTGCACTGCCGTGTAGATCCTCGTTGCTCTAGATGTTCTTGTTGGATGCTGATTGTTGGATGTGATGCTACTGCTACCTGACATCCAGCACCACTCGATTTCCGATTTACTTTTGTCTTCGCCAGCTGCAACCAGCGCAGGTCACCGGTGTATACCTGCGTGTTGTATGGCAGTGGAAAGACCGAGTTGTCTTGTCTCCTTCTTCCTTGTGCTCCGCACCGATATGCTTCTGCACCGAAGTGCCTTCGCACCGGTGTGCCTTTGCACTCTCCTGCTTCTGTGTGCCTTTGCACTCTTCTTCTTCAATGTGCCTTTGCACTCTCCTGCTCAGCACTTGTGGCTGTATATTGTGGCCTGGGTAGAGCTTGGGAAACGCCCTTTGTTGTTTCCTTCACCAGCTTGGCCCAGCACTAGGGCTCTCTTATGCAGCACGATTTTACGTTTTAACGGCTGCTGCCAACAGGTCTCTACCTGTAGTTCAACCGTTGTCGTATTTAACGCGTGTAAACTAACCAGCGTTATTAAACTGTACGCTTCTATACACAACCTTCTCGGTTGAACGGCTATTACTGAATCAACTTTTACTTCAGTTGAAACAATTTTTGAGTTTGATGAGCCTTCCCGTCGCTTCGCAGAAAGAATGAAACGAACTTTATTATAAGGACTGTTTTTTTTCTATGTGTTAATTTATTTCACTTGACGCATTGTAATTACTTTTTGTTTTGTGTTTGTTGTTTAAAAGGGATCAGGGTCATTTCGCCGAAAGCCATTTCGCCGAAAGCCGTTTCGCCGAAAGTCATTTCGCCGAAAGGGTTTTTTCGCCGAATGGGTCACTTCGCCGAATGCCATTTCGCCGAAAGCCATTCCGCCGAAAGGGTCATTTCGCCGAATCCTAAAATCGTCTTGAAATCGTAATTAGAATTGATTTAAATTAAAGACAAACGATAGATGATAGCGTTAACACCCGTTTTGTTAACTTACCATTGTACTTCTTGAATAATGATTGATTGTTGTACTCTTGAATAAAGATTGATTCATGAACCTCAGAAAGTAGTTCCCAAGAAAACTTGTTGACTATTAGCTAGTAAGCATCAAAGCAATTGCATAGGTGTATCTACCAGGCAAATGAAGGTGCTATTTTCCGTTTATTCAGTGAAAATGAAAAAATACTAATGCGGCTACGCCACATCGTTTTAGTTCATGCGCTGTCCGACCTCGCTACCGCTCGTTCGGACCTAACTAAAGCAAAGAAACCTAGCTTTGAGTAGACCGGGCAAACGAGGCAGTTACAGGTTTGTATGAAAGAGGCCGCCGCTTCCGACGGCGGGTCGGCGGCCGACTCAGCTGGCGTCGGCTCGGCGGCTTTGTGCCGCCAAGCCATCTTGGCTTCGGTTATGTGGCTGCGCCACATCAGTTATACAGGAGACATAACATGCAGGAGATATGACCCTTACGGCAAAATGACCCTTTCGGCGAGATGACCCTTTCGGCGAAATGACCCTTTCGGCGAAACGGCTTTCGGCGAAATGACCTATTCGGCGAAACGACTTTCGGCGAAATGGCATTCGGCGAAACGACTTTCGGCGAAATGGCTTTCGGCGATATGACCCGCTCCCGTTTAAAAGATAGTGGTTTTTGCGCCTGTCTGAGAATGGCATGAAATTTGTTCAACTCAAATGGGCTTTTTCCCACTCTGTCGGTTCATTTAGACATATGTCCGATGAACCCAATAAGAAATAAATAAAATAAATAAATAAATAAAATAATATTTCAAGTATTTAGAATGAAATTCTCATGGGTTATTACGTGAAATTTCAGTGCGTTTCAGGAGAAGTCAGGGAAAACAATTTTTTCGTTGTCAAGAAAAATAAGAAGTAAACTGCCCTCCTAGTGTTAGAATTTAATATAAATATGTGTTACAACTTTTATCTTCATTATTGAGGCCGATAGAGCCTAACTGAGCTCTATTTTATGTTTTGCCTTTCTCATATTGAAAGGTTATACAATCACTGTGAAGCCGACTTTTTTCGACTCAGCTCGAAGAACTGAGCAAATGTTTATGTGTGTATGTATGACAAATACAGTCACTCTTTCAAAATCAGATTCAAATGAATGGTCTCATGGTCCCATATAAAGTTCTTGAATTTCATTTGTATCCGACGGTTTCGGAATTACAGGGTGAAATACACAAAAAATGTGAAAATAATGTCGCTCACTTTTCTCGGAGATAGTATTTCGGGGAATTTCTGTGGTAATATATAGGAGAAAATTAATAATATGAAAAAGGCATCATTACACCACTAGGTGAATTAAAACAGGTTTTTCGTTTTTTCTGCCAGTGCGAAGCGGAAATTAAATGAAGTGAACGTATCCCCATTGGCAATCCGATGACAACAGGTGAACGGTAAATCAAGTTCATGTTTGATTTTTATTAGTTGTTTGTGTACCATGGAATACTGTGGAATGAGATAGAATAATGTGGAACGGAATAAAATAATATCGACTGAATATGTGCGCAAACCACTGATAGCAACCAAACGATGTTCATCCAGTTTATTTTGTGAAGTTGTGTTGTTTTCGTTTGGGACCTGGTGGATGATGTGTGAGTGAAGTGTAAGCGGAAGAGAAAGCTAGAGGGGTAATAAAGGCCACCGTTTCAGCTTAGGACTAACGATGGATCAATAGTAGTGATAGAAGTAGATAGAATCTTTTAGAATAGAAATAGTAATTCAATATTACGATATTTGCTTGTGGAATACATGTATGTACAATATACATTATTCAGAAAACTGCAACTAAATCCATAGGACACATGCATGAACACATATTGTAACAACAATTTTACAAAATCTGTTTGAATCAGCAAAGACAAAAACAGGCACCATAGCCTAGGAACGTCTGCATGTTGAGTTGCAGAAGCTCATAGAAGCAAATTTTATCAAGGTATTTTTTCACGCAGTAGATTTCAAATAACGTACACTACTTCGAAAAAAAAACTCATCTCAATCCATCAAGTGGAGTGGGAATACCTTTCTTTTGCTTCTTGTCTCATTAAAACATTTCAAAGATTCTATCCTCGGACATTAGTATTGTGAGATCATCAAATAACCTAATAGTAGCTTTTAAACGAGTCTAAGTCTTTCAACATCAATTCTATCATCACCGAGAAATTTTGTTATTTTGAAAACACACTGAGATCCTTCCAAATTTAATTGACGTAGTTAGCTTTCAAATAATTCTTTCGAAATTTGGTGAATCATCTTCGAGAAAATTCGACCAATGAAAAACTTGTGATTAGTCGGTTACGTCACCTATGCTATTATAACTTCAGAACCGCTAGTGACAACCACTTGATATATGAATTTCATCTAAAATCCTACAGAGGCTTTCAAATGAGCCTAGACTTGTAGAAATCGGTTTAGCCTTCTCTGAGAAAATCAAACGGTAAAAAAACAACACGTTTTGTCGGTTACATTCCTTAAACCATTATATCTCCATAACCAGAAGTGACTGCTATGTAAACTTGATGCATAATTCAATAGTAGCTTTTGAATGAGCCTGAACGTGTGAAAATTGAGCGGTAGAAAAACAACGCACTTAGTCGCTTACGTCATTTATACCATTCTGGAATCCGAAGTGCTAGCCATTTGATCTTCTAAAGTGATCACCAATTCAGTAGTAGCTTACAAACCAACCTAGGCTTGTTAAAATCAGCTCAGCCATCACTGGAAAAAATGAAATGGTGAAAACACAATGTGTTTTGCCGCTTACGTCTCTTAAAGCTTGCTTCATTTAGAATTGGAACAAACTTTTGCTCATATTGTGGCGCTCCTGGCGGACGGATTTGAAAGTTCTAGGCGCTTACGTGTCGGGATTTTTGTCAGTTTCACGTATGAGTTTTGACATTCCCCAAATCGAATGTACTTTGTAAACAATCAACATGGAAGCCGCAAGAAGGGGAAAAATTGTGTACCGAGTATTTGGAAAATCCATTGTGGTCTACATCTAGGCTAGCTAAATAGCTGAAATTGCTCAGAAATACCGTATGGCGCGTTATCAAACGGTATAAGGTAACATTGACGACGATTCGGAAGCCTCAAGCCAATCGTCGGAATGGAACAGGAAACTGCTTGGTAAGATTTTGAAGACGATTAAGAGGAATCCTAATCTGTCGGACCATGATTTGGCCAGAATATTCGGTGCTGCCCATAGTACCGAGAGGAGAACTCGACTCCGGGAAGGAATCAAGTCGTATCGAGCTAGCAAACAGAAAAATCGGACCATAAAACAGAATAAGGAGTGTATCGAAAAGTAGACATATATTGTAGACAAAATACATTTTTATGCATTTCACTGATTATATTGAAGAAAATCCTAGTTTCTGTGAATCGTTCGCACTTTGAACTTGAAATTCTTCATCAAATTCCGCACAGTTACTTTGTGACTTTCCTGGTGGCAGCTGTCCTGTTTTTTTGAACCTGCATGTTTTGGGACACTGTACCTTTTTCCGAAAGTGCCGCTTGACATTTGCCCAATACTTTATTGGCCGAAGATCCGGACAGTTCGGTGGATTGATGTACTTTTTCACGAATTGTACATTATTTTTTGACAACCACTGTAGAACGGAGTTGGCGTAGTAGCCAAATCCGACCAGAAAAGAGGAGGAGCCTTATGCTTTCTGTACAGCGGCAGCATTCTCTTCTTCAAACTTTCTGCCTCGTACACCTTGGCGTTACTTGTGCCCTTCGTGAAGAAAATCGACGACTGCAAACCACAGGTACAAATTTCTTGCCAGACCAACACCTTCTGCCCAAACTTTTCCATCGCCACCGTGGTGTCAGCATCGTCCAGGTCCTGGTACACCGATTTCGTATAATATTGAGGTCCGGGCAGCGCTCGAGAGTCTTCCTTGGGCAGCGCTCGAGAGTCTTCCTCTTGTTTTGGCCTGAACTTGCTGTACCAGGGACTTTTTCAGCACCTTCTGTTTCTTGCACGTTTTCAGGGAGTTCCGAACTTTGATCCGTTGAACATCCCGATGCTGGTGTTGAACTGCTTCGCCAAATCCCGCGTCAACGCCGATGGGTTTTTCTTGATGTACTCAACCACTTTTAAGTCCCGGCCGGGCTGGCTGGGACCCGTTTTTCTACCGGATCGGGGCAAATCATTCATGAAAATGGTCTTATCGAACTTCTTGATAATATTTTTGACACTGGTGTGGTACACTTTCACCCGTTTTGTAATTTCGTTGTACGTAACACCACTTTCTGAACTCCAAGTGTGCAGAATTTTCTTTTGTGTTTTCGGATCAATTCGACTCATCATTGAAACGATAAACCGTACCGAAACCAATCGATTGCGCAGCTGTTATTGACATGTAAACAAACATGTCACCGCAAAACACGCTGCAAAAAAATTAAACCATTTCAGAGCAATAACTGTTTGAATGTTGCTAACTGCTTATCGATACACTACTTAGTGTGGTTAAAATTCGTGCTCGGAAACTATATGACCAGGTGCTGACCAAGTTCGACGGGTGTCTTCGGATGGACGATGAAACCTATGTCAAGGCTGACTTCGGGCAAATCCCAGGTCAAAAATTTTACTTGGCAACGGCTCGGGAGGATGTTCCAGACAAATTTAAATTTGTTTTTGCCGACAAATTTGCAAGAAAATTTATGATTTGGCAGGGCATTTGCAGCTGCGGCAAAAAAAAACTAAAGTTTTCGTTACAAATGAGACAATGACATCGGAATTATACCAAAAAGAGTGTCTCCAAAAACGAATTTTTCCGCTCATTCGATCCCACGACCCTCCCGTAATGTTTTGGCCAGATTAGGCAAGCTGTCATTACAGCAAAGTCGTTCAAGAATGGTATGCAGAGAAAAGGGTCCAGTTTGTTCCGAAAAACCTTAACCCACCCAACTGCCCCAGTTCCGCCCTATTGAGAAATACTGGGCAATCATGAAGAGGAGACTCAAGGCAAAGGGAAAGGTTGTCAAAGACTTCAATCAGATGACGACCTGGTGGAATAAGATAGCTAAAACGATGGACGAAGAAGGTGTGCGCCGTCTAATGAGCCGTGTTAGAGACAAAATTCGAGAATTCCTTCGAAACCGTGACGAATAATTTTATCAGTATTTTTTCTTAATAGTATGAAAAAAACGCTATATTTGTATAAAAAAAGATCTTGAATACAATAACAAATAACTGAAATACAGGCAATTGTCTTTGTTCCAATTCTATCTGAAGCAAGCTTTATGTGATATGGAAATATTCTAATGTTGTATTTTTGAAACTGACATAATGAGTAGTAGCCGGAATACAATGTTTAACTCGATTCAGAATCCAAGATCATTAAAGTATAGGTATTTACGAAACGAATTTTTTTGTTTCGGTTGTAGAGGCTCCTCCGGCCAGAACAATTTTCAGACTCTATGTGCGGGGCTGGGAACCGAACCCGGGTGGGCTGCATTTGAGGCTTACTTATCACGCTACACCCGTCCCCCGAAACGGATATGATGGTGCTGAAAATCAAGATGATTTTTTGATATTCCTTGAAAATCATAAAGATATTTTTTTCGGAGCGGATGTGATGAACAGATGCCGGAAAATGAGGTGGTTTTCAAATTCAAAGTTTGAGATTCTTCTCAAATTCAAGATAAGGATTTTCGGTTTAATAATATTTTTAAAACACCTTTCCATGTGAAAACGGAATGGATTTGATGATGTACGAAAACCGATGTTTTAGGCCGTTGCGAAATTCAAGAAGGGACTGTCCGGTTTATTGATATACCTAGTAAAGCGTTTTTTTGGAACGGCTGTGATGAGTAGATGCAGATAATTTTAATGAACCAGGAGTTATAATCCTGGAGCTCGGAACGACCTCAAACATTCTTCTCCGGTTTTTGAAGTTTTTAATTAATATCACTAAACCGAAAGTCACCATCTTGGATTTCGGAGCCACCCTAAACATCGCTTTCCGGCATTGTAATGGTTTTTCCTTTGTTTACGAGGTAAATTTCAAAAAACGTAAACTTTTTTTTCGAACTAACTCGATTTCCGAACCCTTGTTTGGTTCGTAAATGGAAGCTTTGAAGTACTTGATACCAAATTCATTCAACCATAATGTGGTCATATTTTGAAAAATGTTTATATAATGGTTGAATGAATGATTTTGAGATCTTTCCTGACGATAATTCTCTAGTAAACCATTCATTTATAGACCTTCCCAAGTGGATTTAATCGCGATCTTATGCTGGTTGGAATAATTTGTCCATCACATTCATCATAATGTGTCAGTCGAAGGTGGTTATTTTCGTTCGAATGCATCGTTGGTCCATGCAGAATTTATTTTGTTGGTCTTGGAACTGAGCCAAACGAATAAATAACGAAAATAGATTGCTTAATGCCCAGTTGAGGTACAAAATATATTGGCCATAGGATTGACGTTTCTGATGACAGAGAATGTACTACATTGGTTTATTGGGGTATGAATTCCTAAACGTTTTTGGCTTCAAAGCCAAATATTTATCATTTAAAAACGACAAGTCTATTTGTAATGTTCATACCAGATTTTCATTCGAGCAACCCCAAATAAAAGATGAATATCAAACAATTTTCCCTTTGTTCCGAAACCATTTACCGTTGTGTCACGGACACACCACCGTTGTCAACCGGGTCCTTTGAGTAACAGTTATGAAACGAAATTGTTGATAAAAACGAGGAAGAACTGTTCATAAGAACTTCGCTCAAAGTATTCTTATCAACTTTATTAGCATCCAGATAAGGCTTTTGCGAAATTTTAAATGAAGGAATCACTTAACGCGTTTACAGTTCATATAATTGTCCTCCAGCCAACTCGCTTGCAAACAAGTCGAACGGAAAAGTTTTGCTCTATTCGCCTAGTGCCTTTGGGAAAAATTATTCTCTTTTCTCGTTACTTAGGCAGAGCAAAGTTTTCCAGATAAAGATTAAGTTATCATGCATATGCAATTGTTCTATTGGAAAGTATTGCGAAAGTTCACCAGCAGGGACAAACTCATTTATGGCTGAACACTTCGACCTCAGCGGCAGATGTGTCTTCCATATGAGATTGAACTGAAACTTCGTTCAAAAACCAATGCCTCGTTTTTAAGTGGTCGTTAAAGTTTCGGTTTGCATATTTTATAGTCTTTTCTTTTTTCTCTCTCGCCAATATTTCATCGAGTACCCGGGAGTTCATGAGCATAGCGAGTAGCATTTCTGGGTGACTGGTTCTATTTCCAATCTTTTTTTTATGTTGATTGCTGGACCAACCGACAACGAGTTACACCTAACATTAGTCTAATATATCGATTTTTGTGCGTGGAACTGAACTAGAACGGAATGTGATATCCGAAATTGAAACTCAACAATGCAACCGAGACCAAGGGTAAATGTGCATTGTTGCAAATATTTTTACAAGAGTGAAGTCAACGATAATAGACCTATATGCGTATAAAAGAAAATTTAGGGTACAATAACTGTTTATATTGGCATTCTCTAGTAAATCACATACAAAGCTAGGATGTAATAAGAAATGTTTGCTGATATTTCTGAACTGCCAACGGATACATTTTTTTTTCGTGAAGTCGTGTACTGCAACTTTGTCGAAACTAAGCACACAAACGATAACCCGCCATAAGTATGTGTATTGCCGTTAATGCCGTTCAAGTTCGCTTAACCGACGTAACGACAATGGGTTTTCATTGGCTTCACATTACACCGGAGAGAATCTCCGCAGTGGGAGGACGAGTTGTGTTGTGTAGAGAAAAAAAAATCAACAAAACAGTCTAGAGGATTACATGGGCGAGTGTTGTTCTCGAGAGGCCTTTGAGGTAAACCATCATCGTTGGGCAGATTTGTGGCGCGTGAAGCTTCTTCTATGGTATCTTGTTTCCCAGAATGTTGAATTTATTTACACTGGGTGCTTACACACACCGTGCGCTTACAAACACGTTGCTAAATATGCATGTATGCTTGCATGTAGGAACAATTAAAAATAGACTTGTATAGAATGATCGGAAAGTGAATATATGTTATAATTTTTTTCGGTTATCTGGTGCATCATATCAAGTAAACCGTTTTAATTGTTTGGGATTGCCTTTTTTATGTCTGATACAAAATTTAACAATTTTTCAACGGTTGTATTACCATATTGTTGGTCTCATTGCGGATGTGGACGGGGTAGACATTTCCACATACCGAAAACGCGTTAATTATCATTTGGCTTGATGTGTTATCACATTTGGACATACAGGTACTGAGTACCGATTGGAAAAGTACAACATGCAGAATGCTTTTCTTTGTTTGTTTTCTGTTTATTCAGTAATTGGTGCTATTATTCAACTGTAATGTAATGTATAGGCTGTATATATTTCATGAAAAGTTTATTGCATTATTGCGCAAATAAGGGTTGTACGTGACAAAATCCGGACACTCCTTAATACGTATATCTCTGGAAATACTCCATAAACGCGTGGAATGTTTCGCAGACTGATGAACGTTTGACTGTTCATTGTGTAAAATCAATTTTTGGTGATACTACAACCTTTAAGATCGAAAACGGAGTCGAAAAAAAACAAGTGCGAAAATCCGTATTTGGTAGTAAAAACACTTGTAGAAAATGTATTTTTTTAAATTCTCATGTAGTAGCGTGTGCTTTATTTAGAACAAATGTGCACCTAATACAAAAACTTTTGTTTCGATCCCATTATAAATGCAGCAATATAATCAGCGAAAATATAATTGTGAAACTTGTGGGAACTACTATGCAATGTAAGGAATAATTGAATTGATGTTTACAAAACTGTTTCAGTCTACCTAGTGGTGTAATGATGCCTTTCTCATATTACTCATAACATCATAAATATTTCTGTGGAATTCGCTAAAAAACTGTTCATTGAAAAGAAATAGGAAAGTTTGTTCGGACCTAATCTAACGAACTCCTGGTTACCCTGCAGTTCCGGAACAGGAAGTAGTATCCACAACAAACTTAGGAATTTCTGATGAAACTGTAAGACTTTTCCTTTGAACCTATAAGTTTGTAAAAAACCGAATTAAAATCTAAGATATCAGTTTTCCAAAAAATCGAAAATTCAATTTTGTTAACGAAAATGGTCACCCTGACTACAAAATGAACGAATGGAGGTACGATGTTTTTCGATGGAGATTAGGTTTTGTATTTTTCATGAGCCAATTTTTTGTATCAATTCACAAACCCTATGTAGACTTAATTTTACTTTCAATCAAATAAGATCCAAAAGTTTTTGCCAAATTTTTTCATGTTCGTTGGTAGACAAACCTATGTATCTTGGAAATGCTTAAATTGACTAGCTCTGGATCGCTTCTCATCAAATTAATATTTGAAAAACCCTATGCAGCTTTAAAATAATTGTATATAGAACGATATATTGTCGTGAATACGACTTACTTTACTATGGGGCGCCTTTTCAAAATTAGCCATATGGAAGAATGGGCAGAACTTAATCGTGAATATCTCGACTTGTATTAAAGGCAGCAACATAATTCTTTCACTATTTCATCAAAAATATGATCAGGAATTTAAGAAAATATTTTAAACAGTGTGAGATAACCACAAACAACTCAAAAATTAAGTTTTCTCAAACTTTGAAAACAACGCGGAAAACTCTTTACTTTTGCTTGGGTTTTTCGCGCAAGGACGACGATTTTGAGGTAGTATGTGCCTAACTTCAACTGAACGTTATAAAAGGGGAACCTTGGTCGAAAATCGATCATTTCTTCTTGTGCGTTGGATGAAAGTAGACATCGGGGCGAGAAGACGCATTCAAACGGCGGCATCGGAGAGCGCACCTTCTGCGTGGTTGAAAACCTCAAACGCTCAGGTCGTAGTTCTCATTAGCCTTCCGGTCGTCAAGGCGAGAAGCAGCGATGTCAGATCTACGGAAATCTCCGTAGATCTACGGATTCGAACATTTTCTACGGATCTACGGATCTTTAGTTTAGTGAAAATCCAAAATAATTTGACTTGCTTCGTGCACTTTTCGCTGTGCGAAAATCGTTCGAGATAAATGTTCCGAACTGTGCTAAATATCGTACACGGAAAGAAATCCGTTACTGCTGTTATGATTAGAAAATCATGAAACCAATCATTTTACCTTATCGTGAAATCATGAGTAATAACGCTACGCTTTTCATTTAACAAACATCAATTACATATTTGATGTGATAGTTGCTGCTAGAATAATATTCCGAGAGCTATCGTTTAATTCGATTGTGAATTTGGAACACCATCTAACGAAAATCAGAAAAATATTTTGTTCAACCACTTTGATTAACTTGTTTCATAGATATAACAACACAAGCTGATGTATTGATGCACCTAAATATTATGAATAAGACGATTTTTTTGCAAGAATTCGACAGAGTTTTTTAATAGGCTTGTTTCACTCGTGTTTTCTCATGCGGTTCGTTTAAGTGTTTAAATTCTGAAACATAAAATCAAAACTGAAGTAATGAACGCACGTAAACACGTTATGTCTTGCGTCGTCGTTTTTCAAAAATAGAAAACAGAATATTTTATTTTAAAAGAATTTCGTCGTGCTTTTCACTGAATTTATATTGCAAAAATGACCATCGTTGCAAAAATTACACATAACGCCTGAATTTATGTTACCATCGTAGCAGAAACACGCCTGAAGTTATACCCAACAACTTCGAGTGCGTTACGTTTAAATTTCATCGAAATCAGTCCGAATGGATCATGATCCGAGAAAATTTTAATCATGGTGTATTATCATAACATGAAAATATATTATTTTCCCCAAATCATGACTCGTTATGCTCATTTCTAGAATCGGAATTTTGCCCGTGTAGAGAATTCCACAATTTTGTCCTTCTAAAAGGCAGAAATGAATCCTGTACTGCATCTTGATAGTTTATTTCAATGAAATATGCAAATCCGAAATGAGATAATCGACGTCAAAAATCGTTGAAAATTTTAGTTTCGCAATTCACACAATCGATCAACTATCAATTCGAGTTCGAAAGTGTAAAGAAATCGTGTCAGTTTTACTCGTATTCACGACATCCAGTTATGTCTCTGACATTACACACCCGTACTTTTTTTCTTCGTTTTCTAAAAGTCTTGTTAAGACGTAGAGCTTTCTTGATCTAGTTTAAAACTTGATCTAACGGAGAAAACAGATTAGAAAAAATCACATACCAATGCAACTAGATAATTAAAACGACGAAAATGTTACCGCAGATATGGGACTCGAACCCGTAGCCAACTACCTAACCTTTGTTTTGCCAATTTAACTGCCCCTATTGCATCTCATCTGTAAGTATGTTACATCAAAAACCTGATTTGGCTACTAAAATGACTATGATTAATTCATAATTCTGCTTAAGGAGCGGGTAGGGTCTAACACTTTTGAAAAATCATCTATTATTTTCTTATAGTAAAACATTTGAAGAATTTTCTGTGAAATTTTCAAGCCTATTGGAACGAAACTCTGGATCCAGCTCGGCGCACAGGCCCAAGATTTCTTCTTCGATGGACTTCAAAACTTGCCAAAACATTCCTGTATGTTTCGTTGTAATAAATTATGAAAGAAAAAATATGATTTTTTGAAAATGTTAGATCCTTCGGGCTCCCTGGAGTAATTCAAAAACTACTGCACCATTTTTTTCAAATTTTGCACACACTTTCTACATATAATAAAACAGACCCCACCGTTTTCCTTTTCGTTGTTTGTTAATTTGGGGAGGTTTAACAGCTACAAAATGGCGGATTTTTTTAGTGAAAAATCGCAGTTTTCACTTTGATCAACCACCAAAAATTGATAAAATAAAAAAATCAAACAGAAACTTTGGGGTCTAGAAAAACTTCTACTCTAACTATGCTGCGTTCATTTGTTCACTTCTGATTAGTCTGCGCTGAGATACAGTGGACACCGCAAATCATGATTTTTAAGAAGCGTTCTCGAAAATACCTCCTCACTGACTTATTTCTCAATATTTTTCCACGAAAAAATTACAAAATGTTGTTCGAATGATGCTTTTTATCATGCAAAATATTTGAATTTATTTTGTTGAACGATAATTCTGGAAAAAAATCGCAAAAATGATGATTTTTTTCAAATTGGAAATTAAACTTATATTAGTAAAACAGCTAAAGCACTTCTGAAATGTTCACTACTATGTTCCTAATTTTTTCTCAATGGATTTTTATCCATCCTATCTTTGGTCCTATATTCATCCTGTTATCTATCAATTGTGATAGCAATCAGCCATAGCAATCTTTTCTAGCGTATGAGTAATGTCAACAATGTGTGAGTAAAAACAAATTCCGGCGCTTCTTTACCTGATTTTAATGAATAAATCTTCCATATGGTTGAAAAATAAACAAATCAATTCATTCTGCTTAGAATTGCAATTCAAAACTAGCGAAAATCGTAGTCTAAAACTCTTCCATTTTTCTGAAAACTGCTAGAGAAAAGTTTTTTCAGTTTCAGCTTACTTCCACTAACACATTTGATCAGCAACAAACACATTCCTATATGGATTTCCTCTTGCAGAAATTATTGCGATAAAAAGATTTACGTACCTTCTATAAGTAATCCCGCAAAATAGGAAACTTTAATTTAATACGCGAAAGGCAATGGTTATGGAATGTTGTCGTAAAACTATTTATTTTTCCGGAAAACTACTTTTGTAACAGAAACTATTTAGTTCTGTTTATTAAGGGAGCGCAATCCAATACAAATGCATTGAAACAGTGTTGCTAACTTTTTTATTAGAGAATTACAATCAACATTCGTAAAATGTAAGCAATTTTCCATCAAACGTTGGTGAAAAATTGATCAAAACTTATATTTCACCAAAAAGTCAGGCTTAACATTCATTTAAGAATAAATTATTCATTTAGGGGTTAGCCGTTTTTATTATTTTTACGTTTCGTCTTTGACGCATCAGTGCAGAGCAGTTCAAATTGAACTGCTTAGTGCTAAACTCGGCAATTCGATTTGAACCGCTAAGCAGACGTAAAGTTTCTGCTATTTACAGAACACTTTGCAACGGAGTGCAATGTCTTTTCTGACGTGCCGAACGAAAACGTGTTTTCGACTATTTCTAGCTGATGCAGGTTTGGTCATTTAGGGGTTAGCCAAACTTTGTGCTAGGGCCGAGTTTAGCACTAAGCAGTAGTTTTTGAATGACGATGGACACGGACTTTCAAAACCTGCATTCGAACAAAAAGCGTTTAAAGTTTTTTGTCTATAAAATCAATGAAAACAATTTATTACTCAGGGGAGACCGTAGGGTCTAATATTTTCAAAAAATCATATGTTTTCTTTTATAATTTGTTATAATTAATCATTTCCAGTATGTTTTGTCAAGTTTTTAAGTCAATCGAAGCAGAAGTCTTGGGCCTATGTGCCGAGCTCTTACTTCTTCGCAGTATGAGATAAGCAAAGATAAAGGTCCATAGCTTACAGAGTTTTGTTCCGGTAGGCTTGAACATTTCACAGAATATTCGTGAAATGTTTTACTATAAGAAAATATAAAGGAAAAAAATAAATGATTTTTCAAAAGTGTTAGACCCTACCCGCCCCTTAACAGCGTTATGTTGACATATATCGGAACTAAACCAGTGCTACTAGATTTGCAGTGATGGTTATTTCATTAATATTTAACACGCACTTTCTAGTAATATTCGAAACCGAAACAGTTTTATCGAAATATGAATATCAAAAATATGATTAAACTAATGTTACGGAAATAAAAAAAAACGCTTGCTGATTACCATCATCTAAAGAAAAAAAAAAGATTTTTTTTTATAGCATCATGAGAAGACTTGGCAACCTTGCGATACGAAATGAAATGAAAACAAGGCGCAATCAAGTGAATTAAGTGCAAACTTTTATTTTTTTATTTATTTATTTATTTCGTCAAGCCAATGTAGACTAAATATAAATGGTTTACTATGTTCACTTACATACTACGCATTATTTCTACGACAAAGCTGAGATTTTATTTGATTTTTTGACATAGTAAGGTCAAGATGTTCGCATAATTGCTTGTAATGGCGCAATATTCGATTGACTGGACTGTATTTTGCATTATTTATTCTAGTATGTTTTTCTAAAAAAATTTCTTGGAACGTAGTTAGTTGACGCCTACCCGGGTAGAAGTGATTTGCAAACCAATACCAAATTCTGTCATTAAAATCAAACATCTCAATGGTAGAAATTAACATTATTTAGTTTGAAATAAGAGTTAAAATATCAAAAATCATAACAAAGTCTGCATGAGAAAATAGCAACAAAATAAAAAATTTTGTCATTGTAATATCAAACCAAGAACAAAATATTTATAGAAGATGAATTTGTTCATTATTTTATATTCTAGCATTTAGAATAGAGTAATATCTTAAGTATTTCTCTTATCTGATTCTGATGCAGTTTATTAAATGGTATTTTATTTGAAGATAAAACTACTGGGTCAATTTACTTAATGAAATTGAAACAGCTCTTCAATAACGAAATAAGATATTATAACTAATTTTGATGTTGAACAGATATTGTACAATGTCTTGATCCCTTGATGAAATATCACGAAAATATCAAGTATCACTCTGACAACACAGAGACATCAAGTCAAGATATGATGGTAAAATTTGTTATTATTTTGACCTTTGTTTGCTATTTACACCTACCCGGGTAGGTATATAAAAATTTATTTGCGATAATAATGGAGCTGATTGAATACGTTGCAATAATGTCCCTGAAAAAACAAAGCATTGCAAAGTCGCGACGTTCTTTAAGTGTTTGTATATTGATGAGCATGCAGCGTGCTTCATATGATGCTAGAGGAAATGCTATTCAGTTTAATTTACGAAGCGGATATAAAAGAAAATGCGTTCTTCGTGAATACACCGAAACCTCCATTTACGAACTAAACGGGGGTTCGTAAATGGAGGTAGTTCGTAAAAAAAGTTTACGTTATTTGGGATTTGGTTCGTAAAAATAGTTTATGTTATTTGGAATTTATTTCGTAAAAAAAGTTCTTAGTGTCCGTAGGATCCATAGTACTAGCCATGCAATGATTCTGTACACTAAGAATCGGCTGCGAAGTCTGTTGAAACAGAAAGGCCAAATTCCACAAAAGGAATGTAATGCCAAGACTTTGCTTTGCTTCGTAAAAAAGTTTTGTGTAATGAATGTGGAAGCCCCCAATCACATGGCCATTTTCGGAACGGATGTGATAAGTGCGTGCAAGAAAATGATGTTTGGGGTCGGTTCAAAATCCAAGATGGCGACTTCCGGTTTATCGATATTCCTTAAACATCTTTACAATGTGCGTATTTTCGGAACGGGATTGATGAGTAATTGACGGAAAACGATGTTTGAATTGGTTTGGAAATCCAAGATGGCGACTTCCGGTTTGTCGATATTCCTTAAAAACCCTTACAATGTGGGTATTTTCGAACCGGAATTGATGAGTAGTTGACGGAAAACGATGTTTGAAGTGGTTTGTAAATCCAAGATGGCGACTTCCGGTTTGTCTATATTCCTTATAAACCCTTACAATGTGAGTATTTTCGGAACGGGATTGATGAGTAGATGACGGAAAACGATGTTTGAAGTAGTTCGGAAATCCAAGATGGCGACTTCCGGTTTGTCGATATTCCTTAAAAACCTTTAGGGTGTTTTCAGAACTGGATTGATGAGTAGTTGACGGAAAACGATGTTTGAAATGGTTGGAAATCCAAGATGGCGACCTTCGGTTTGTATATATTCCTTAAAAACCCTTACAATGTGGGTATTTTCGGAACGGGATTGATGAGTAGATGACGGAATACGATGTTTGAAGTGATTTGGAAATCCAAGATGGCGACTTCCAGTTTATCAATATTCCTAAAAACCCTTACAATGTGGGTAATTTTGAACCGGAATTGATGAGTAGATGACGGAAAACGATGTTTGAAGTAGTTCGGAAATCCAAGATGGCGAATTCCGGTTTGTCGATATTCCTTAAAAAACTTTGGGTATTTTCAGAACGGATTGACGAGTAGATGACGGAAAACGATGTTTGAAGTGGTTAGTTACGGTTTTAAATTTCGACATTCTAAAAATTAATATTGATTCGAAAAGGTTCCTTTATCAGGAAGAAGTGATTGCCATACTGAAGAGGTGTCCGATTTGGAGAAAGTCGATCCTGCCAGTCTATCTGCTATTTATTTCTGGAATTGCTAATAAATGTTAGAAATTCAGTGTCAAGTCGTTGTCTAACTGACCCTTACCACTTGAGCCAAATAATATCCCTTTTTCTCAATGGCTTACAAAATGTTAAATCATATTCCGACGGGCCAGTTGACATGAGATTTTGGCAAGTTTAAATAAAAACAAATGTGTCGTGATGAGAGTAACAGTACTTTTTACGACTTTATCACGTACAATAAAACAACTGAAATTATAAGTGTAACACTGAAAATAAAAAAAAAATGGGAGAACACGGTCATTGATTTGAAACCAAATTTTAATGTTTGTGGTTGCTTCCAAATATTAGATTGAGACTTCTAGTTGTTCAATAAAATATTGAAAGCATACAATATAGCTATAACAATATAAAATCGTTATAGCTGTTTAGACGTCTACTTGTTATGGTCATTTAGAAAATATAGTACAATATTCAAACAATAATGATTAGCAGGAAACACCTTTGTCAGAAGCATAACTTTTTTTTAAACGATATATAATCATATCGTAATGATCGTCAAAGAATGCCGATATAACTGAACTCACCATTTTGATTTTTGAAGCACTTTCAAACATAATTTCCTGGTATACACTCATCAAACCCGCCTCGGAAATACCCATATTGTAAATGTTTTTAAGCAATATCAAAGAACCGGAAGATGCCATCTTGGATTTCCGAACCACTTTAAACATCGTTTTCCGTCATCAATCCTGTTCCGAAAATACCCATATTATAAGGGCTTTTAAACAAGTCGCCATCTTGGATTTCCGAACCATCGTTTTCCGTCATCTAGTCGCCATCTTGGATTTCTGAACCACTTCAAACATCGTTTTCCGTCATCTACTCATCAATCCCGTTCCGAAAATACCCACATTGTAAAGGTTTTTAAGGAATATCGACAAACCGGAAGTCGCCATTTTGGATTTCCGAACCACTTCAAACATCGTTTTCCGTCATCTACTCATCAATCCCGTTCCGAAAATACCCACATTGTAAAGGTTTTTAAGGAATATCGACAAACCGGAAGTCGCCATTTTGGATTTCCGAACCACTTCAAACATCGTCATCTACTCATCAATCCCGTACCGAAAATACCCATATTGTAGTAATTTCCATGGAGCCGGAAATTGTTTTCATTGGATGAAGAAACCTCTTTTTACGAAGTTGGTTCGTAAAAAAAGATTACGTTATTTGGGATTTAGTTCATAAAAAGAGTTACGTATTGCACAAATGTTAGTTAGTCTACAGAATCGGTTTCGTTTTTCCTACTGAAAGTTATTGAGCACCAGGTGTGGAATAGATTTATTTCGTTCTGGAATATCACCGCGTCGTCCATGAAGAGTTTCCTGTCGTCAGCATATATAAACACTTTTAGATTTTTGAGTATGAAGGAAATGTCGTTTATATGTAAAACGAAAAGAATAGGCCCTAGGTGAGAGCCTTGAGGTACGCCAGATGTTACATTAATTGGTTCAGAGTTTATGTTTTGAAGCTAACTACTTGTACACGATTCGTTAAGTATGATTCAAGCCACTCCAGAAGGCTATGTTCTAGGCCATATATTTGTAGTTTGTATAGAAGTAATGGTGAGTTAGTATGGTCGAAAGCTCTACTAAAGGCGGTGCCTACGTGGTGACCAGCGTCCATGGTGTTCAGAGTGAATGTCACACATTTTAGGAGATTTGTTGTACTTGAGCGGCCTTTGAAAAAGCCATGCTTCTTGTTAGTTATTACATTCTTCAGTTGATGAAAAAGTTTTTTCGTTTACAATTTTATAAAATAATTATGGAATGCAAGAGATAATGGCTATTCCACGGTAGTTCCGAATACTAGATTTAGAACCAGATTTAAATATTTCATCTCTGATATAATATTATTCTAGATTTTTATTGTCTAGCGGGTAATTTTACCAGTTTTCAATCGTTGATTAAACAAGTGGAAAGTGAACATTACTAATTATGAAGTCATCCAATAGTGTAATTATGTGAAATAGTGATCATGTTTTGAGACGAACCAATTAGTAAATATTCAGAGACATGACGAACTGTAAAACTTGAGACAAAAATGCTTCCTAAATTGGAAAGTGAAATTTTTTTATTGCAAAAAAAAAACGATCGCTGCATGAGTTAAAACCATTTTTTTAAGGGAAAATGTTACAACATTTTAAAATATTTAATAGTTTGGTACAGGTAAGCTGAAACATATGATTCATGTTCAACGTTATGAGAGGAAGGGATGAGATGGAATTATGAGCTCAGATGAAATAGGGAGCCGTTACCCTACTTTTTTAACTAGACATCTATATTCATGCGTGTTATTTGAGATATAAAATTACTGGTATAATTGGGAGGAAAATCATTGCAACGCCGCTATTTAGTTTTACACCGATGGTTATATTCAATTTACATTTCGAGAACATTTAGCTATTATTTTCGGTATTGATAAAACAATAAATTTCCAAGTAATTTAAACATTTCAAAGCTTGAAGAGTATTGCCGGTGTAATGAGCTGCTATACCCGTTCGAGCATTATGATGAAATTAAACGTCAACAATGAAATTATAAACGAAATAAGAGAATTGTGTAACATCGAAAGAAAGATAGTGCAGAGAAAAATGTCAAATTAACCTGCTATTATATCCTCCATTTCAGCGGCAGCGAAATCTTCATCTTCATTAATCTCCAAATCCAATTTATCCGGCTTCATGTTGTTTACCAGATTAGTTCGCTCCGGACGACGACGAGAAACAGCACAGCACAGGCACTCGAGGACACCACTCACTGATTCGTTCGTACTGCGGGGCTAAAGGTTATGGCACGCTAATAAAGAGTAGACTTTCACTTCCTCTTTGCACTGGCGATTTCGTCCTCCAATAAGCTTGGGCTATTTGGGGGGTGGGATGTAAAATGCGAACACACCAACTTCCATGTTGTGTTTCTCACGTGTATCTATGTGTGACGGTGCTAGGCCCAAGGACGGAAATAGCATACGTAATGTGTCTGCATGCTCGCTACGAATAGCTGGAGCGTGGGGTGGATTATCCTACGATGCTTCTATACTCCTCATTCTGTGGTCATATCGTCGTCAACACTGAGCACAGGTACCGCACGCTAAAGCCTTCACAGCTACATCCGAACTGTTGATGCACTCTACCTAGCAGGGGATTGTTTGGAATATGCCATTAGGTTCACCGTTGAGTACTCACTTCAAATCGATTCGATTAATCGTTATTTGCATAACCGGCATGTCTTCTGCAGACTGTTGTGGGCTATATTTCTAATGGTCATCACGGTCTATACATAATGAATTAGTTTGCCTTCGCTTGCGATGAGAGATTAAAATCAGTCGGATGTTAAATACTGAAGTGATGTTTTGATATTCAATATTCAGTACTATTAAATTTATAAACCTGTTGAAATTGTAATGGCTTTTCGCAGATCCGCTATCTGAGTAATGTAATTTGCGATTCATAAAGCTTTGCGTTACATTCCACTTTAGTAATTGGAATAAGCAAAGTAACTTTTTGGGGGCGTCATATACTGAAATCATCCTTATATCATACTTGTTTCAGATTGTCACAAAATAACAAAAGGGTAAAAACAATAATATTATTAAAGACCTTTTCATTAATCAAGCAGCCCTAAGGCTCTTGGACTGACCTATCAACAAGGTCTTTCGAGCGCGGTACCTTTTTTTTATCAAATGCAAATTGATGGAAACTCGTCACGTCCAACCCATCTTAATTTGCATAGGAAAACAATTGTTCCCTAATTTCCACCGCACCGTTTTGTATAAATATAGCCTTTTCTGCTGTACGTGACTATTGCAGTGGTCGCACTAAACTTTCACGACGAAGGATTTTCTTATTAGTGCAGTCCTTATTGACGATACGAAAAACGAAAAACATATTAGAAATCTTTGAAGGCGATATTTAATTTCAGTTTATTGTATTACTAGCTATACGAGAATAAACGAACCATAATGTAAAATAAGTTTTAGTTTCTCAAAACAGCGTGTATCTCGTGCACTTTTTTATTGTTTTATGGCGTGAACAAAACTAAGCAATTTTCTTATCTGAACCAATTCCCCAACCTTCGAGCGGGGGTGAATAATTATTCCGTCAGCCCAACAGTCACAATTATCAGTAATTTTCCACTTAACATAGTTAGTGTGAAACAAGCGTGCTTGATTAACTGTTTCACCTTTGGGGCCATCGATGAAGTCGTGCACCAAGATCTCACCAATTGATTGCCATTCATTTTATTTCCGTTGTCAATGGTTCATCGTATTACATTTAATTGGTTCCACGGTACGAACACGGAGCTCCCTTTGTCTTCGAGCAAACACTCTTTCTTGGCATTGCCAGTAGGGTGTCTCAGGCATGGGAGTAAATGCGAAAAATTTGGTTTTGAGGTTGCGAGAGATCTCAAAGATTTTGAAATATGCATAAAAAATGTTAAAGTTAGTCCCAGGAGAACTAGAATGCCATTTTCGTGTTAGTAATTTATTCTTAGGTTTAGTTTTATGATGAAGACCCGTCATCAGTTTGGGTTTCACTTTCATCTCTACCCAACTGAAAACAAATTGTAGAGAGTGGCACAGTTAAATGAAATGAAATGAAAATTTGCGAAAGAAGTTTCGCACAGCCCCAGAGCAAGGACTTAAAACTACAACCCTTTCCTTGTAGTATTTTTACATATACTCGAGTAGCTTTGTTGGTAGGGCATATCCACGGTTGGTTAATTTAATAAACAAACCCTTCTTAATCCACCTAGTGGTGTCATAATACTTTTCTCTTGCTATTTAAAAAGCCTCATTAAAACATTTCTAAGACTTTATCCTCGATCAGCTTATCGAATAACCAAATAGTAGCTTTCAAACGAGTCTAATTCTTTCGAAATTTGTTGCATTGATAAACACTGGAATTTGTCGGTTACGTCACATATAACATTATATTTCTCGAAATGTAAATGTTCCCCGTAACCTTTTCAAATTTGATTGATATTGTTAGCTTTCCAGTAAGCCGAAGTTTTTCGAAAATTGTTGAGTCATCTTCGAGAAAATTCAGCCGATGAAAAATGTACGGTTAGTCGTTTACGTCACTTTTACTATTATATATCTGCCAGCGTCTGTTTTACTATTATTATGAAGTGCCAGCCATGTGATATTTGAATTTGATCCACATTTTGAAAGCAGCTTTCAAACGATCCTTGGCTTGTCGAAATCGGCTCAGCAATCTCTGCGAAAATTTAGCGGTAAATAGACAACGCGCTCTGTCGGTTGCGTACCTTATACAATTATATCTCCGTAACTGGATCAGGAATCAGAACAAATTAGCTCAAATGGCACGTTCCCCTTGATATTTGGAGATTTGTGCCTTGCCATCAATTTGTTTTTAGCATCATTTTCCCGATATATAAGAGGGAAGGATTGAAAGGAAATGGTAAGGGTTGGACTAGGAGGATGGAAAAAATTGACAAAAACACATAAAAGCAGAAGTAAATTCTGCACCCCTAAGGGATGCTGAACAATCTGCTGAGGATCACATTTAGTGGAAGCAGAAGTAAATTCTGAACCTCTACGAGGTCCCGAACAGTCTGCTATTAATAAAACCTCCAATCCCCGAGAGGATTTAGAGATCTTACAAAAGCGACACAATTCTGCACTCCCAGAAGAATGCAGAACGATTCGCAGTATGTACGAGCAGAAGTAAATTCGGTACCCCCTAAAGGATGCCATTCAATCTGCTAAACCCTATTTAAAGTGAATACAGAAAGGATTCATTCACTCCAGGCAGAACGATTAACCTTTCTGACTATAACTTCTTACCACATTGGGTGAGAAACGAGAGAATATCCTTCAATTTTAGCTCCGCATACACAGACTCAACCATGTATGGAGAACCAAAACCCGGATACGTAGCTGCGTCAATGCGGGACAGTTACATATCAGATGATATGAAGTACCGTAATCGCATTTACACAAATCACACGAATAATACTCAGCACGTTGAATAGTAGCCATGTGATAATTGAGTTTTCAATGTCCAGTCAGAGCTCTGACCAGAATACTGCAATGATGCTTGGAGAAATGCAGTAGACACTTTGACATTTTCAGATTTAAATCTGGTAGCAATGCTCTTGTCTGAGGGCAAGTTTGCAAGCTGCGCCAGTAGCTGGCATGTTTGGATGCAGCCCAAGAACGAATCTTGTGCTTTATCCAACTAGTTGAAAGTGGTAAAGCTGGTTCAGGACCAACGAAATCATTCGTTGCACCAGCTCTAGCCAACTCATCAGCCCATTCATTTCCAGTAATACCAGAATGGCCGGGTACCCATATGAAGTAAACAGCATTTGAAATGCTGAGGTCTTCAATTTGAGTTCGACATGCGATCACTAGATTCGACCGTGAGTCATTCGAACTGAGTGCTTTTAAGGCTGACTGACTGTCGGAACAAAAATAAATTCGTTTACCACAGATCCTCTGCTGAAGTGCCGATTGTACTCCACACAGAATCGCGTAGATTTCTGCTTGGAACACAGTACAGTATGTACCAAGTGAATGAGACTGCTCCAGCATCATTTCACGACAGTAGACACCAGCACCAACATGACCATTCAACAGAGAACCGTCCGTATAACAAACTATGTGTTCATCAAGTTGTCGTTCCAGACAACCAGACAACCATTCCTCACGAAGAGGAAAGCTCACATTGAATGTTTTGAAAGGAAAACTGCATGTGAGAGTTAGGTCACTAGGAGCGAGTAAATACTCATCCCACGTAACCATTTGAGACCACAAGCGAGTGTGGCTGGTAGCATAATCTTATGGGTTACTGTTCCAAAGCCCTGTAACCCTAAGACGGTATGCACAAGATAATGCTTCTTGTTTTAGGAACACATGAAGTGGTTTAATGCACAGTAGCACCTCTAGAGCAGCAGTAGGAGTTGTCGTGAATGCTCCTGTCATCGCCATTAGGACCATCCTTTGGAGATGATTTTGCTTTGACTGAACTGTCACGACTTCTTCTTTCTGCCACCATACATAACATCCATATGCTAAAATTGGTCTAACAATAGTTGTGTAGATCCAATGAATATATCTGGGTTTGAGTCCCCATGATTTTCCAAAAGCTCGTCTGCATTGGCCGAAAGCCATGCAAGCTCTTTTAATCCTGAAGTCAATGTGAGCAGACCAATTCAGTTTTGAGTCAAGAATAACCCCGACGTATTTAACTTGATCGACCACAGTGACCTCTGAACCAAAGAACTGCAACGGACGAGCTCCTGTGATTATCCTACGATGAGTTAAAAGCACCATTGATGTTTTGCCCGGATTTACAGATAATCCAACCTGACAACACCATTGTTCAACAGATCGCAGGACTTGCTGCATTAAATCAAAGGGAGTGTTAAACCTTATACCGGTCATCAATATATGATAATCGCGCGCAAAACCATAAGTCGCAAATCCAACGTTATTAAGTTTCCTTAACAAACCATCAGCGACTAGGTTCCATAAAAGTGGGGATAGTACATCACCTTGAGGACACCCACAGACACTCAGCTTTCTAATCTCTGCTTACCGAAGCGATGAACAAAGAAGTCGATTGCTAAGCATTGCGTGTATTCAATTTGTGATACTTGAAGGTATGCCATGACCACGGGCTGCTTCCAGAATTGAAATGAAAGACACGTTATCAAAGGCACCTTCAATATCTAGGAAAACTCCCAAGCAAGATTGCTTTTGTGAGAAAGCTTTTTCAATGTTGTACACAACATCATGCAACAGGGTTGTAGTGGACTTTCCACGCTGGTAAGCATGTTGCATTCCATGTAGCGGATGCACGCCCAAACTAACATTCCTGATATAGTGATCTACTATGCGTTCCACTGTTTTAAGAAGAAATGAGCTTAGACTGATAGGATTCAATGGTATTACCTGAAACTCTTCGCTTCCTCATAAGTGTCGCGACCGCCTTTGGGAATAAATTTGACAATTATTTCTTGTCAGGCTCTTGGAATATATCCAGTCGCAAGACTAAAGGTAAGTATTTTCTTCAAAACATGTTTGAAATGTTCATACCCTTTCTGCAGTAACACTGGGAAAACTTCATCCTTTCCAGGAGACTTGTACGGAGCAAAACTCTCAACTGCCTATTTGACCGATTCAATCGTCACCGAAGTGGACAAACCTCTTCATATGCTGCAACTATGAGTGAATTTGTCTCGTCGACAACATTTTCCAAATCAATTGGAGTTTCAATTGTTGGTTGGTACCCGTAAAATATAGTCGCCAAGCCCTCTTCATAGAGGTCCCAGTTTGTAGATTTGGGATTACGATATGTGATAATATCAAATTTAACGTTTAAATGATCAAAGAAGACGTATTTATGATCAGACAACGAAGGTTCGAGCTCATCGGAGACGAGCCAATTCACCAACTCATGCGCAATTCTATCAGAGCAGAGAGTTACGTCCAAAACCTCCTCTCTTCCAGATCTCGCAAAAGTTGGACGGTTTCCTGTATTGACTATGTGCAGGTTTGTACTGATCACAAATTCCATCATATCAGAGCCTCTCGAATTTATATCTGTGCTGCCCCAAATGATATGGTGAGCATTGATGTCACTGCCGATTATAAGCGGTAAATCACTTTCGCAGCAGTATGATTGTTGAAGGCAACAAAGACTGGGTTTAACAATTTTCCAACGTAGAAGTTTCCCTTTTGGAAATATGGTTCGTGAACCAATACTATAGAAGCTTTACCTTCTTGCAGAAGTCTGGATAGATTTATAGTTGCTGTACGTTTATGCTGGAGATTGATTTGTGCTACTCTAACCATTATCAATTAGAGTAATGAACACTCCATCTCCTGCACTAACCGTACAAAAAAAATATTGGCTTATAATCGCCTTTAGCGACTATGTAAGGATTTTTTTAAATGTTATAATCATTTAAATCCCACGAGTTGCGAAGAAAGAAGTCGTCCACTGTGCCAGAACTTCGCTTAAAACCCCAAGATATTCCGTTCACGACTGCTTTGTTTAACCTCCTGCAGCCATTCAGTCATCGGCACGGAAATACACCTTGACTTAGGAGTTCCTATTTTTGTGGCCTTTTACGACACTGCTGAAAGTTACCGTCGTTTTGGGCCCTTGTTATCGGTTCTACTTTACGGTGAGAACCAAATGAAGTGAATGTAGGTCCTTTTTATGGAAGTCACTCCAGAGCGAAAACTAGTTACTTGAATGAGCTTGATGTTATTATGAACATCGCGTCATCAACATTTTGAACCCGAAACCCAACCATCTCTAATACTGATAATAGTAAAATAAAGTGAAGTGATATGTAAGCGAAAGTGGAAGTGAGAACGGTAACAAGTGCCTATGTATTCTATCAGTCTTACTTTCTAAATTCGGTACAAAAAATTGAAACTTTGCTTAACGAGCAAATACGCTGCGATTCTAAATAGGTGCGTTAACTACAGCTCAATAAATTTAATAATTTATTATATGTGCAATTTTATCATGAACACAAAGCAATTCAATTTGCTGAAGTCAACTACAATATGCACCTCTACAAGCTACTTACGAAACAGAGCTTAACAAAAACAATAAAAAGACCTATTTTAATTCATCTTTCTTTTGTCATTGACTCAGTCTCATTAAAATATTTTTTGCCTTTTCATTAAGACCATTTCGGACACGAATGATAATTTTTTAAACAAATTCATTCAGATTGATTCGGGTAGTTCACATAAGCATGATTGAGTGCAACAGCGTAACATTTTCGGTAACATTCCTCAAACCAAATGTATCAGCAATAATACCTTTGAACTTTATTATTGGTCACTTTCTGAAATAATTGGGCGGTTACGTCACTTGTACGATTATATCTCCAGAACCGGAAAGATAACAATTTGATTTTTGCACTCAATGTCGAACGAATCTAAAATTATTGAATTCGGTTCATGAGCTCACGAGTTTTGTCGATTGCATCACTTTTACAATAATATCACCGGAACTGTAAGTGCCGGCCAATTGAACTTCAAAACTGTTCGATGAACAGAAGCTTGTTTAAATCAGTTTAATCATCGGATAAAAAAGTTGTTTTATGTCATTGGCGTCACTTATACAATTTTTTCTTCGGAATCAAAAGTGATCGCAATTTGGTCTTCGAACTAGATCAAAAATGCAATAGAAGCATTAGAGCTTGCTTCATTTAGAATTGGAGGTCACTTTTGCTCATATTGTGGCGCTCCTGGTGGACGAATTTTGAAGTACTTGGCGCACACGTGTTGGGAATTTTGTCAGCTTCACGCATGATTTTTAACATACCGCAAATCGACTGTACTTTGTAAACAATCAACATGGAAGCCGAAAGAAGGAAAAAAATGTGCACAGTTATTTGGAAAATCCATTGTGGTCTACATCTAGGCTAGCTAAACAGATGAAATTGCCCAGAAATACCGTATGGCGCGTTATCAAACGGTATAAGGAAACATTGACGACGATTCGGAAGCCTCAAGCCAATCGTCGGAGTGGAACAGTCAACCGGAAACTGCTTGGTAAGATTATGAAGACGATTAAGAGGAATCCTAATCTGTCGGACCGTGATTTGGCCAGAAAATTCGGTGCTGCCCATAGAATCGTGAGGAGAACTCGACCCCGGGAAGGAATCAAGTCGTATCGAGCTAGCAAACAGCCAAATCGAATCATAAAACAGAATAGTGTGGCCGAAATTCGTGCTCGGAAACTATATGACCAGGTGCTAATCAAGTTCGACGGATGTCTTCTGATGGACGATGAAACCTATGTCAAGGCTGACTTCGGCAAATCCCAGGTCAAAAATTTTACTTGGCAACGGCTCGGGGGGATATTCCAGCCAAATTTAAATTTGTTTTTGCCGACAAATTTGCAAAGAAAATTTATGATTTGGCAGAGAATTTGCAGCTGTGGCAAAAAACGGAAGTTTTCGTTACAAATAAGACAATGACATCGGAACTATAATAAAAAGAGTGTCTTCAATATCGAATTTTACCGTTCATTCAATCCCACGACCATTCCGTAATGTTTTACAATTTGTGAAAGGTAAGCCGGATCCCTCATTCTTTAGGGAATCGATCCGTGTCAATTATATATTAAAGGAATACGTATTCTCAATCCATCAAGTGGTGTTATCTTGTCATTAAAGTCTGATTAAGGAATTTTTTGCCTCTTTTATTAGGATAATTTCGGACACAAATTTGTTCTCATTTTCGATACAAATTCCTTCAGTTTAATATGTGTAGTTCACGAAGGCATGCTGCAGCAATAATACATTTGAGCTTTATCGTAGATCTCATTCTAAAAAAAATTGTGCGAAAAGAAAAAATAATTTGTCGGTTACGTCATTTGTACGATTATATCTACACACTAACAAAAAGGTAAAAATCATGCAAATTTACGTCTTTCTAGATGCAAATAAATGAAGCGTCGTAAGCACCTAAATTATCAATTCAAAGCATGTAGGAATAAGTCGTATTTTTCAGTATAGTTCACAGCTAATTTAGATGAAATTTATATCGATACAGACACAAACATTAGTTTTACATATTAATAGATGTAATATTGTGTCATGCTTGAATTGACATCGAAAATAAATTTCATTTTTTGCAAGACTGTATGCAACGTAAAAGTGTCAGCTATATGATCTTCGAACTCGATCCACAACCCAATGTTAGTATCGAATCAACCTTTATTGAAATCGGTTCATCCAAATCCGAGAAAATTGAATTAATAGTAGCGAACCAAACTTCGGAAATCAGTTCAGCCATCTACGACAAAATTGAACGGAGAAAAATAGCACGTTTTGTGGGTTATATCACTTATGCCATTATATCTCCATAACCAGAAGTGACAGTAAATTGATCTTTGAACATAATCCACGACTCAAAAATGTTTCTCTAACGAGTCTTCGAGCTTCAACAAGCGGTTCAGCCATCGGAGAAAAAAAGGGCGTTTCCCATAAAACACTTTTTGCAGGGCTTGTCGTTTTTCAATGGTATATTCATTTGAATAAAATCGGTAAGAAAGTTTTTACGACAGTCTAGATCAATGTAATAATAGACCATCTATAGATTATTGTGTCCAGAACCCTGCTTTAACTTCATTTTTAAACATAATAACACGAAGAGAAGCGGGAAATGAAGAATGTGCAATGCGAATATTTACGGGACACCTTACTTAAATCCGTAAGCTATTCTACCGCACCTGTCACAACGAATCACCTCGCTACTGGTTTTCAGTTGTTCGGCCGTACTGCAGCACCAGCGAATCTGAATATTGTGTTTGGTCGCTCACCTGCAAAGTAATATTTTGCCAATTTACTGCCTCAGCTAAGTGAATTATCCTGCTGGTGCCTTGTTCTGCATGATGCAAAAGTTTCTCAAATAATGGAAAAGTTTACCGTTTCAAATATTCCGACAGTGCATTGTGTGCTGAGTAGTTCTGCTCTGATTGCCGATAGGAGAACTCCATGATAATGTTGGAACTTTTTGTGCCTAAATGAATCAATGTTCATATGGATGACAGGAGCAAAATTCTGACATTCTGGAATATTAAACGAACAAAGTAACAAACAAACACCCGTACTGACCCTGATTCCGTCTGGTGTGGGATTGAGGATTTGTTGAATGGTTATGAATCTAATATTAGGGAACTGTTTTCTATGTTTCTGGTAATTCGAAGGTAGGTACCAGCTGTCACTTTTCAAACGTTGAACCTTTGAACACAATAATTATCAACGTTTGAACGAATTTGAATTCAATTGTCCACTATTATGGAACATGAATATAATGACTACTTCAAGACTGCTTCACTTTTCACATTGTAATGCTGTTGCTAATCGAAACGATGTCGTGTTTCTGTGCTTAATATAAATGATGTGCTACTGTTGGTTCACTCGTCGCTTAATTTTCACAACCTTAAGGCGAACAAGTATTGGATGCTATTTAACTGCCATAAGCAATCAGTTTAGTAATTGAGTTCGGTCGTAATGTTTCACTCATGATGTAAAATCCACCCTAAGATCAACTGTTTCGACACGTACGAAACATTTCATTACTGTACTGAAATCTTAAGTGTCTAATTTAAAGTGAATGTCATGCATGGGCTGGAATGCTTTGAGATGGAAATATTGCTTTCAATTTGCTACCCTACGCTCAACCGCCTGACAAAATTCGATTTATTATTTTGTGAATCTATCGTTTCCAACAAATTTTCGTTTCAATGATTCATTTTATCTGTGTTTCTTTTTATGCTTTTCCTCATATCTGTTATTGATTTTTCGAAAAGTTCTTTTGAAGTTTTGAATGTAGAAAATCTCTTTAAGAATATTGTGTCGACTGATCTGATTTCCCTAAAGCTTCGGTTTATTCCAGGAATAGAATGCCGGTAGCACATGGGGTTTTATTCTAGCATATTCAGCGAATGTGTACGTGTGGCATATTTACAATCAGCGAGTTTCCTGCGCCGGCAAAGAAAGGAAACGCCATTTGCCCGTTGGAACCTTGCATACTCATCAAGGGGGCCATTATTCAGAGCCCATTTAAATTTTACGCTATTTTACCTGCATCCATAACTTAAGTCAATAGTG
This sequence comes from Malaya genurostris, assembly GCF_030247185.1. NCBI lineage: Eukaryota > Metazoa > Arthropoda > Insecta > Diptera > Culicidae > Malaya > Malaya genurostris. The sequence goes on along the minus strand of NC_080572.1, from coordinate 94,017,647 downwards.
CAATCGGATGCAGTAATAGTTTGCTGAGAAGTCATTTATGTCTTAATTAACAAACTTTGTGAACCGTCTATTTTTCCGTGTTGTACAAACCAGACATTGGGAACTGGATTATCATATTCGTGGGGGGGCAACAATGGGATATTAGATGATGGTGAAATTAGTTGTATTCCAGCGTATTATTATTTGTCTCATCTTTCATACATGTTGATTTTAATACATCTTGTTTTAGTAATACAGCACGTTCTCAGAAATTCTCATCTGGAAAAGTGATTAGTTTTTGATCGTGTATGAGTATGTCGCTTGCTGTACCTATCTTAATAATAATACTATTGCTCGATGCCATCAAAAGTATGTTCTGATGATAAATTTTCCTGTTATATTAGATAGTCGTAAATATCTCAGAATTTAAGATTTGTACATTTTTTAGATTCAACGGGCATCAAGGAGAAAAATTCACAACGTGTGTTTGCCTTTCTTGGGCTCGGATGACAGATGTGATATCTGTCTTGCGATACGAGTACACCCAAACCTACATTTAAGAAGTCTTGTTTAAGAAGTATTCAATTTACGTTACTCTTTTTACGAGCCCGGGTTGGCGGTTCAATGCATAGGGCGCTGGTCTTACAAGCCAGTTGTCGTATGTTCGAGCCCCGACCTGGAAGGTCCTATTGTTAGTTGGATCGTAGTACTAGCCATGTAATGATTCTGTACGCTATGAATCGGTTGCGAAGTGTGTTGTAATGGTAAATGTATAATGCCAGTACTTTGACTTTGCTTTTACGAACCAAATTCCAAAAAACTTGATCATTTTTTACCAAGTAAATTCCAAATAACGTAATCATTTTTTCACGAACTAACTTCCAAAATAAAGTGATATAAATATATGTGGTATGATAATATTCGAATGCAGAATTTTTGAAACTGATATGACCAATAGTTGCCAGGAAAGAATGTATTAACTCGATTCACAACCCAGCAGGGGACCCGATTCCGATTTATTGATATTCCTTGAAAACCATTACGATATGAGTAAGGAGTTTCAACGAATGTCAATAAACTGGAAGTTGCCATCTCGGATAATGAAAAAACCTCGAACATAATCCAGGACATACTAGTCAAATCCGTTTCCAAAATATTCAATTTTAAAGGTTTTCATAAAGATATAGATCGTATAGATTAAACGGGTATGTAACGGAAGTTGCCCACCTTGGATTTCAGAACCACCACAAACATCGTTTTCCAGCATCTACTTATCACACCCGCTCCGAAATACGCATATTGTAAGAGTTTTCACGAAAAATCAATGAACCTAAATTCGTCATCTTGATTTTCAGAACCACCTCAGAACATCGTTTTCCGGCATCTGTTTATCTTATACGTTCCGAAAGTAGCCACATTAGTTTTCAGAGAATTTCAATTAACCGGAAGTCGCCATCTTGGATTTTGAAACGACCTCGAACACCATTTTCTTACAGCTACACAAGGTGAATCCCAAATAACGTAAACTTTTTTTACGACCTAACTTGATTTACGAACCCCCGTTTAGTTCATAAATGGAGGTTTTGGTCTACAGAAGATAAAACATGGCATTTCTATCATTTCTACTTGTGCTTTAGATGGAACAGGGCGTTAGACAGGAATTTGACGCATTCAATAGCTAATTATCGCAGAATGGTAGAAATGGTAGAGAACTTACGCTATAAAAATAATTGCATGCATGCAAAATTTGAATGCAAGCTTGGCGAAGCTAAGCTTAAATAACGAAATCCGTTACGCTAGTATGCACGTAGGTATGATTGCATATATACAATACATACAATAGATACAAGCCAAACACGAATCAAGGCAAACAGGGTCTGGGTTCGAGTGTTCGATGTTGGTTCTTAATACTCTGAGGTCTTTTTTTACGCGGGGATACATGAAAAATCGCAAAAATCGCGTAACTTTGGGTATCCTAAAAAACCGCAAAATCCTGGCATATGAAAAAACCGCGTGTAATAGATCAATCGGAGGAGACTCTCGTGCAATCGCGAATTCAAAAGCATGGCGATCGATCGATAATTAGAAATTTGTCAAAGATCTGTGATCATGGTACTAAGAAAAACACCATCAACGTCATGCCCTCGTCACTTAGAGCTTAAGCAATGTGCCTTGAAACTAATATTATTGAATAGACAAAACCATCAACGTCAAGTGAGGAAATACTATGTCAAGCATTATGCAGCGCACCACACGCGAATAGCTTTTGATACCCGAAAAATTTCGAAAAAACAATTCGCCGGGGGAGCTGCCATTTCTGCCCAACGGCAAATCCAACATCAAATTTTACTTTCGTTCAGTACTAAAGCTATCGAAAGCTTGGGAATCGAGATAGAAACAAGTGATGGAATCTTTAACACGGTTTTGTTTTACACCCCGTGTAAAAAGAAACCTTGGTGTATAACATGTAATTTTACATACCCGTGTGAAAAATAGGATGCGTTCGAAACAGAAGTCAATATTGTAAAATCGAATCCCTTAATGATCTGCGTTTCTATAAATTGAGTCATATAATGATTTACGTCAACTGTTATTTTCATATTATTTTGCTGTGTACATCATAATCAACTATCCGCTGGCTACTAGTAGTTTTATTTCCAAACTTGTTTCTCTTCTCTGCAAATGCCTTCAAAAATCGATCTGATCATAACTGTTCAAAGTCACATATGCAGTGTACTGATTACTCATGCAGGCTTTGACTCAAATCATCTTTTAATAACACACAGAAAAAAATATGAATTTTACAAATCACATAAATCTACAAACGATACAATTCATAACTACTGACTTTTTCAAATGACACAATATTCCACTAGCGCAGAATTTTACACGATTCGAGTGTAATATCAAAGAGCAGATATAAGCTTCTGTAGTTCAGTGTGTTAACCCACGTGCGTTGTGATCTAAGGTTTCTCGGTTCAAGACGCGCTGATGCTGTCTTTCTTTTGTTTTGTCGTGAATACCACTTACTTCACTATGGGGTGCCTTTTCAAAATTTACCCTCTGAGAGAGTGATAAGTTTTTGATCGTGAATATCTCTTGTTGTATTTAACGAATCAACATAATTTTTGCTACATGCCATCGGAAATATGATCACAATTTTATGATAAAATATTCAGTTGTGTGACATAATCTCAAACAATTTAAATTAAAGTTATCTGAAATCAGTCGGTGTTGAACAGTCGTTCGCACCGCACGCGTATAGCTCTTGGCTTCTGGAAATTTTTTCTGGCTACCTAGAGTTTCATTGATTCAAGGCTTCAGTCTTTTTCAAGGCTACCTGAATCACTAACAATCTTTTTAAAGACTAACAATTAGTCAACCTTTCTCAAGGCTATACAAAGAGTGATATTAGAGTGACTAAGTGATACAAAGAGTGATATTAGAGTGGCTAAGAAATTAATCAGCCTTTTTAAGGCTAGCTATTCAAAGAACTATTCTTCGAACTAATCAGTCTTTATCAAGACTTTTTCAAACTTTCAAATAATTCAATACGGAATAAATCTCAATCCGTTATTCAACATTTTTCTAATTACATTCACGATCTTATAGAATCTGAATGTGAAAATAAAATACAACGGACGGACTTCCCACCCGTTGATTCTATGCCGTCTAACAATATTTACGAGATTCTTCCTGAATACGATTGTAGCGACATAGAAGAAAATTCTTCAAAAATTCCCAAAATGGACTTCAAAGCATTCCGTACTGGGCTTTCTACTTTTTTCCCGGAAGTAAAAGTCTCATTTCAAATCGGACGAAGAGGAGAATATCGAGTCCTGGTTGATGGATTGGAAGATTATGAACGTCTTATCCGATATTTGTCCGAGAAACTTTTTAAATTTATTTATATGATATAAAATCAGACAGACCCTTCAAGGCTGTCTTGAAAGGCTTATCAAATGAGCAAAGTATTGATGAAATTAAAAATGAACTAAAAGAATTTCTTGGTTTTGCCCCTTCCCAAGTTATACTTATGAAAAAAAAGAGCGAATGGTACTTCTAAACCACGCTCTGGAATTTCCCATGAACTTTACTTAAACACTTCAATCGAAGTGATGTAAACAATTTGAAAAGTACGTTTCATTTCCCACATTAAAATTCATTGGGAACATTATAAACGGCATAATCGTATTGCAAACTTAACGCAATGTCGTCGTTGCCAAGGCTTCGGCCATGGAACCAAAAATTGTCATATGGATATACGGTGTTTGAATTGTGGTAAATCGCATTCGAAAGACGTTTGTCCAATGAATGAAACCACTGATAAATTTTCATATTCAAATTGCGATGGAAATCATAAATCCAATTATTTGAAATGTCCTGTCAGGGAACAAAATTTTAAACGCTCGTTCGCTTCGACAACAAGTCAAATCAACGACCTTAAATTTACAGAACATACCTGAAAATCAAAAAACCGTTACAAATGACATGCCTAATTCTTCTAAGGCACTGATTTCTTCGAATTTAAAACAAAAAACAGGTACGTCTGCCAATTCGTCTTCTAACGAAAACAATTTATTGACAGGTAGATCGACCTCGTCATCATCTTCTTCTAATGTCAGTTATGCTAGGTAGAAATCTACCACCTAATTCTTCTAAAGTAAATAATCAAAACACAGAACCGCCTTGCAGTTCATCTTCTAACGAAAACAATTTATTAATAGGTAGATCGGCCTTCTAATGGCAGTCTACCTACAAATAATTCTTCAATGCCATTCGCTTCTTTAAATGAAGTTGATTTAGGCGATATAACTGAAAATAAAATGATCTACCTACAAGATCAACTTTTTCAAATGATCATCCGAATGAATTCGACTTCATCACTATTTGAAGCATTCCAAATCGGATAGCAATTCGCAGATAATATTATAATGAATCCCGGGTTGGCGGTTCAATGCATAGGACGCTGGTCTTACAAGCCAGTTGTCGTATGTTCGAGCCCCGACCTGGAAGGATTCTTAGTGTCAGTAGGATCCATAGTACTAGCCATGCAATGATTCTGTACACTAAGAATCGGCTGCGAAGTCTGTTGAAACAGAGAGGCCAAATTCCACAAAAGGAATGTAATGCCAGGACTTTTATTATAATGAATTTAAAATTTAACAGTGATGTTAAATAATTATTTGCATTTTTTAAATTGGAATGCTCGATCTTTGAAATCGAGTGAAGATGAATTGCATAATTTTCTCAAAGTTCACAAAATTCATATTGCTATTGTGACAGAAACTTTTCTTAAACCAAATGTCAAATTGAAAAGTAATCCACATTATGTGGTTCATCGATTTGACAGGTTTACTGGAATGTGAGGTGGAGTGGCCATTTTTGTCCAACGGCAAATTAAACATCGAATTTTACCTTATTTCAATACTAAAGTTATTGAAAGCTTGGGAATCGAAGTTGAGACCATCCATGAAATTTATTTCATCGCTGGAGCATATTTACCATTCCAATGCACCAATTAAATTTCTTTAAATGCGATTTTCGTAATAGGGGACTTAAATGCAAGTCATGTCCAGTGGAATTGTAGGCAAAATAACAGTAATAGTAAAATACTTCATAATCAACTCTCACAGTCACGTACCCAGAGGGGGGGCCCGAGGGGCCCGGGCCCCTCCCGAAATCAAAAACAGATATATAATTATTTAGAAGGCCTGAGGCATGTGTTGCAGAAATAACAAGCCAGTAAACGTAAACAAATGTAATACAATAATAGATCCAGTGGAAAAGTTTAAAGTGTCTGTTAAAAACACCCGTAAGAGGCACACCAAAAATTAGGTACATAAGCAGTCTTCAGTAACATTATTTTTTTACCTTGGGCCCCTCCCGAAACGAAATCCTGGGTACGGGCCTGAACTCTCAGTTGGTTACTTCACAGTTCTTCATCCCAGTAATCCGACTTGTTTCTCTTCCGTGAAAACTCCTCTACAATTGATCTGGTTCTAACAGATCAAAGTCACATTTGTAGTGAACCGATTACACATGCTGACTTTGACTCAGATCATCTTCCTGTAACATTCAGACTTTCCAACGAAGCTATAATTAATCCAATTATTTCTATATTCAACTATCATAGAGCTAATTGGTTGGATTACAGATCTCACATTGAAAATCATGTGGATCATGAAACTATTTTATATAATTCTACGGACATCGACACAGCAATTGATAATTTGAATCATTTTATTATCGAAGCTAGAAAGCTTTCAGTTCCCAAAGCTCAAACTAAATTAAATTCTCCTATCATCGATGACAATCTTCAACTGCTCAATCGGTTGAAGAATGTTCGTCGACGACAATATCAACGTTCTCGTGATCCTGCTATGAAAAACATAGTTAAGGATTTACAAAAAGAAATTAAACATAGATTTACTCTTTTGCGAAATGAAAATTTCGCTAATGAAGTTGAACGAATTGAACCATATTCTAAACCTTTCTGGAAACTTTCTAAGGTTCTTAAGAAACCTCAGAAACCAATTCCTGCTCTCAAGGAAGGAAATCAAATACTTCTTACAAATGGCGAAAAAGCTCAAAAACTTGTTCAGCAGTTCGAGAGTGTACACAATTTCAATTTGAACGTTGTGAGTCCTATTGAAAATGAAGTCTCACTGAAATATGATCATATTTCAACCCAAGTGTTATCACACGATGACATTATTGAGACGAATTTTGATGAAATTAAATCAATTTTTAGGAAACTCCTGGTAATGATGGAATTTTTAATATTCTTATTAAAAATCTTCCCGATGTTGCCTTGAGATTCCTGGTTAAAATTTTCAACAAGTGTTTTTCATTGGCTTACTTCCCAAAAAGAAGGAAAAACACTAAAGTAATTCCTATCCTCAAACCTGATAAAAACCCAGCAGAAACATCAAGTTATCGACCGATTAGCTTACTTTCTTCTATCAGTAAACTTTTTTAAAAAAATTATCTTGTTGAGAATGATGTCTCATATAAATGAGAATTAAATTTTTCTACCAGAGCAGTTTGGATTTCGCCATGAACATTCAACTACTCATCAACTTGTAAGAGTTACGAACATGATAAAAGCAAATAAATCTTCTGGGTTATCCACTGGAGTTGCTCTTCTAGACATAGGAAAAGCATTCGACAGTGTTTGGCACAAAGGTTTAATAGCAAAAATGTCTGATTTCCAGTTTCCTATTTATTTGATCAAAATGATTCAAAATTATTTAATTGATCGTACTCTTCAGGTTAGCTATCAGAATTGTAAATCTGAATTGCTACCTGTACGAGCCGGTGTACCGCAGGGTTCGAGCGTAGCTCCAATCTTGTATGATATTTTCACTTCTGATCTTCCAAATCTACCCGTTTTTTTGTCAGAAATCGCTATTCTGTGACGACACAAGTCTGTTAGCCACAGGTAGAAATCTAAGAGTGATCTGCAGTCGCCTACAAAGAAGTTTAAATAGTTTCAGTGATTATCTGTCAAAATGGAAAATTGAACCAAATGCAGCAAAAACGCAAATAATTATCTTTCCTCATAAGCCAATAGCTTCTTTTCTTAAACCAAACAATAATCACATTCTCTAATTGAATGGCTTGGAATTGACATGGTCTGATCAAGCTAAATACTTAGGTTTAACGTATGACAAAAAACTCACTTTCAAGCATCACATTGAAGGAATCCAGGCAAAGTGTAATAAATATATTAAATGTTTATATCCTCTTATAAACAGAAATTCTAAGCTCTGTCTAAAAAACAAATTGGTAATTTATAAACAAATTTTCAGACCAGCCATGCTTTATGCAGTACCATTTTGGTCAAGTTCTTGTTCCACCAAGAAGAAAACGCTTCAAAGGATTCAGAATAAAATTCTGAAAATGATTTTGAAGCGTCCTCCCTGGTTTAGTACAAATGAGTTAAACAGACTCACAAATATAGAACCATTAGATGTAATGTCACATAATATTATAAGCAAATTCCGACAAAAATCGATGCAATCTTCAATCAAATCGATTCTCTCTCTGTATCAGTTAGTAAGTTTGTATATAAGTTCCTTTACCCCATTATACAATACAAGTAGGTTTACAATTTTCCCTACACAAAAATCACAGAATTGCGGAAGTAAATGATGTCTTCATGGTGATAGCCAAATCATGTAGATGAGGTGTGGATCTATGAATATGACGTCGAAACCGCACAACAATCGGCGCTTCGAAGGCGAGCCGTTTTTCTAAATTTTCATCCATTATAAAAATCGCCACACGAAAATTTTTCAACTTCTTTGTATAGACGCCAAACAAAAACTTATCGTACGATATGCGTCAAAATTTGACTGAATGTGTATAATAGTATTGCCAACGTTGAGAAAATAAAAGTTTATCGAATGGACAAGTGCGGGGATTTTAAAATGAAAATTCCGGTTCGTTTTTGATCATAAGGTACATGGTCAATTATGGAATAACACCCCTGACATCGAAATTTGTACACTCGTCATCCTGTAATTCCAAAACCGGAAGTCGTATCGAAAGTAAATTCGGGAGCTTCATTTGGCATTTTGAGATTTTCCATTACGAAAAAGTTTGTGAAAACCGATTCAATCATCTCGTGGAGAAGTTAGTGCTCACAGTTTCATTTTTTTTGCACATATCATTCTGTTATCCCAAGACCGGAAATCGTATTTGAATAAAATTCAGGATTATGAGATCACATCAACGTGTGACTCCGGAATCGGAAGCCGGGTCTATATATTTTTTAACAATTTTTCTTGGGATCCGAGCCCTTTCTTTTGAAAATCGATTTTGCAATATGTGCACTTTTTTCGCATTTGAGACTTAGAATTCGAGACCGCCCAACTTGGGAAATCTGCGTAGAAGAAAAATGCTAAATTTTAGGTAAATCTTGGAAAGGCAACAAGAATCACCACAAAAATTGAGCAGTCGCACGGTAATTATAAAAATTTCAAATAATAAATTGAACACACTCGACAATATTTTCGTTGGCGGTAGCAGCCATCAGAATCAGAATCAGAACAAATTGGCTCAAATGGCACGTTCCCCTTGATATTTGGAGATTTGTGCCTTGCCATCAATATGTTTTTAGCATCATTTTCCCGATATATAAGAGGGAAGGATTGAAAGGAAATGGTAAGGGTTGGACTAGGAGGATGGGAAAAATTGACGACACAAAAACACATAAAAGCAGAAGTAAATTCTGCACCCCTAAGGGATGCTGAACAATCTGCTGAGGATCACATTTAGTGGAAGCAGAAGGAAATTCTGAACCTCTACGAGGTCCCGAACAGTCTGCTGTTAATAAAACCTCCAACCCCCGAGAGGATTTAGAGATCTTACAAAAGCGACACCATTCTCGGAAGAATGCAGAACGACTCGCAGTATGTACGAGCAGAACTAAATTCGGCACCCCCCAAAGGATGCCAAACAATCTGCTAAACCCTATTTAAGGTGAATACAGAAGGGATTCATTCACTCCAGGAAGAACGATGAACCCTTCTGACTATAGCTCCTTACCACATTGGGTGAGAAACGAGAGAATATCCTTCAATTTTAGCTCCGCATACACAGACTCAACCATGTATGGAGAACCAAAAACCCGGATACGTAGCTGCGTCAATGCGGGACAGTTACATATCAGATGATATGAAGTACCATAATCGCATTCACACAAATCACACGAATAATACTCAGCACGTTGAATAGTAGCCATGTGATAAGTGAGTTTGCAATGTCCAGTCAGAGCTCTGACCAGAATACTGCAATGATACTTGGAGAAATGCAGTAGACACTTTGACATTTTCAGATTTAAATCTGGTAGAAATGCTTTTGTCTGAGCGCAAGTTTGCAAGCTGCGCCAGTAAGACGGTATGCACAAGATAATGCTTCTTGTTTTAGGAACACATGTAGTGGTTTAATGCACAGTAGCGCCTCTAGAGCAGCATTAGGAGTTGTCGTGAATGCTCCTGTCATCGCCATTAAGACCATCCTTTGGAGATGATTTAGCTTCGACTGAACTGTCGCGACTTCTCCTTTCTGCCACCATACAAGACAACCTAAGACCTGCTAAAATTGGTCTAACGATAGTTGTGTAGATCCAATGAATATATCTGGGTTTGAGTCCCCATGATTTTCTAAAAGCTCGTCTGCATTGGCCGAAAGCCATGCAAGCTCCTTCAATCCTGAAGTCAATGTGAGCAGACCAATTCAGTTTTGAGTCAAGAATAACCCCGACGTATTTAACTTGATCGACCACAGTGACCTCTGAACCAAAGAACTGCAACGGACGAGCTCCTGTAATTATCCTACGATGAGTGAAAAGCACCATTGATGTTTTGCCCGGATTTACAGATAATCCAACCTGACAACACCATTGTTCAACAGATCGCAGGGCTTGCTGCATTAAATCAAAGAGAGTGTTAATGCTTATACCGGTCATCAATATATGATAATCGTCGGCAAAACCATAAGTCGAAAATCCAAGGTTATTAAGTTTCCTTAACAAACCATCACCGACTAGGTTCCATAAAAGTGGGGATAGTACACCACCTTGAGGACACCCACAGACACTCAGCTTTCTAATCTCTGCTTGCCGAAGCGATGAACAAAGAAGTCGATTGCTAAGCATTGCGTGTATCCAGTAAGGGAAAAACCCAAGATATTCCGTTCACGACTGCAATGTTTAACCTCCTGCAGCCATTCAGCCATCGGTACGGAAATACACCTTGACTTAGGAGTTCCTATTTTTGTGGCCTTTTACGACATGGAACAGGAAACCAGTGGATCAATTCTTGGTAAAAAATAATTCCGCCGGATGCCACACGGCTTACCTGTTTGGTGGACTTATACCATCGGTACAGGTGGACCGTAGCGTTATTCTTAGCCAGTTGGGAAACCGCTACCGACACTACACGGCTATCTAGGCTGCTCAGAGAGGGAAAGTTGACATTGATGGTCAACTTCCATGGATGGCCGAGCAGCCTGTTAAGATTAAATTTCAAATAATAAATTGAACACACTCGACAATATTTTCGTTGGCGGTAGCAGCCAAGCCACCGTTGAAAATACTCCACAACCGACAAAATGCTTTGATCCCACAGTCACAGTTCATTCTGTTTGCCCACGTCAATCTTGATCGATCCGAAAGGTGAGGAAGACATCGGCGCATAACGAATAGCATCGATGAGTTGTTCGCTAGTTGAAGTTATTTTTACCAGATTGAAAGAGATAAAAAGTTTTTATAACGCATAACATTTAATTCATACTTTAATCAGGAATTTGATATTTGGATAAGGGATTACTTGAACTAATGTTAGGTGAACCAGTTTATAGTGAAGAAAAAAAATCAAGGTTACATGATATGGCTCCAGTGGTGAATGAGACAGATTCGGAAATTGAACTCAAGTATTTAGGATTAGGTTAATGACCTGGCGGTATCGATGGAACTATTACTGAAGCATTTGTGTTTAACAAAGCGTGGAGCTACAACGAATGTTACCGTTTTACATTTTAGCTTTGCAAAGAAAAGTAATGTTTTAGTATTATATTTCATTTGTGGAATTTGGCCTCTCAATTTTAACAGACATCGCAGCCGATTCATAGCGTATAGAATCTTTGCATGACTAGTACTAAGATCCTACTGATACTAAGAATCATTCCAGGTTGGGGCTCGAACATACGACAACTGGCTTGTAAAATTAGTAATTTTCATTGCACGTGAAACACATCGGATCACTTGTCAATGAGAGCAATACATTTGAATCTCTAATACCAGTTCAAAATAAAATTTAGAAGAATTCAAAAGCATATTTGATCTGAATATGAAAAATGAGTGCTCGTAAAATATGATACATTAAACCGTATGAAAACGACAGTTTCAGAACTAGAGGGATCCGCAAAGTGTTGAATTCCAAATGCTATCATAAGTTCATTCATCAAATTGAATTCTTGAAATCTATTAACTGGAACAATTTCATATGAAGTTTTGCGAATCCGATGTTAAATACTTCTGTTGAAACTATGCGCACAAAATAATCTTTGATTGTTATCTTTTTTCGAAGATCTGTTATTAAAGCAGATGGATTAGTTGCTATTGAAATTGTTGCACGATCATCTAACCAAACTAATTCATCACATTGACCGGTGTTGGCCCACATTTGCGTTCAATTCGCATTGCTTTGAACGATATGTAATCTAATCTCACCAAATCGTTTTCTTTATTGCTAACCGTTTTCCACTACTGCGTCCTCATCGTCGTCCGTTTCCACACACGCACCGGACCATTCGGTTCCCAACATTCGCGCTCATGTCTTCACATAGAACTGCTGCAATGCTAGACTGCAAGCATATCGTTTTTCTATTTGTCATTAGTCGGTCGTTATTTCGTGCCTGGAACTAGCAGTAACGAGGGTACTCATGCTTCACACGGTGTGAACATGTATCACTTGAAATCACTCATCATTAGCGGAAGCGCACTTCGCCTGTCGGCCACAAGTTGTTCGTTGTTGCGAACATGTCGAGCAACAAGATTATGCCCACTTATCCTCCAGCGGCGGCTGCCAGCCAAGCGAGATAGCGAAACGCGTTTGAAAATTCCCCAGTCGTGCTTTCACTGCATTGTCAGGTGTCTAACCACTTGCTACTGCTCTGCTCCTGTTGCTCACTAACCGTACTGAACCGAAACGAACCGGATGAATGAAGAGTTATTTGATTTCCCTTTGAAGATTCGGTGGCTACGCGGGGCCGCGAACCGCACTCAACCAAACACCGACGAAGACTGAAGCTTCGGCCTGGAGCTGTTGCTTAATTTATTCAGGACGATCTGTTGAATGTTCGAAAAAATGTTCGCGCTTATCACTTTGTCACGCGACAAAGTTCCGACAGGTTTCGAAGTTGGGCATGCGCTTTCCGGTTGTTCGAAAGAGAGAACTTGAAGCTGAGTAGAACTTGACCTTGCCAGCACGTGGTTCTACCCGATGGGAATAAGTAGCAAGGTTTGTTTGCATTGCCTATAGGATTAAGATCGGCAAACATTTACAAACACTATTAGCCACCGGAGGGAAAGGGGGATGATGGGTGGTCTGATTGTGGAAACACCGTCCACAGGTGCAACCATACCGCTGGTTAGTGGTTGGTGAGGGAAATTTTCATTCACAAACAGTAGCGGCTAGTGGCGTGCAATAAACAGAGTTGCAGCTAATGTTTCAGAGAGACTGACAATGAGGGTTCGGGAATGGGTTATCCGCAACAGGCCGAATCGATGCTATTTCTGCTCGACTAATGTGTTTATGTAGGAAGTGGTCGACCGCCGCTCACATTATTAGAGAATATACATACATGTAGACTACTTGTTGCAACATATAGACGGCCTACCGGTTGCCCGTTTTGTTATTCTTGTTCCCAGAGGGGGGCTTTCGTTTGTTTGTAAACAGTGTTGCAGAAGAAGTTTATTATTAGGGTAATAAAATTTGGTGTTTCGTGTAGCACGCAATGGAAAGTTTAAATTTTGCCACACATGTAGGCAAGTCCATGATGTTTTCTGTAATATGGAACCGTAAAAAGGTAACAACAGTTTGCAAGTCATTTAATACTTTTTGGAGAAATAATGCCGTCGAAGCCATTTATGTGCTTTCAGCTTTATAATAACAAGGAACTTAATAACGAGGAACTTAATTTTAAGTAATGCTTTTTCGTAGGGTAAGGTTGCGTAAAATGTCACCTTGAAACTTTTTTTTATAAAAATTTTTTATTCAGGCCAATTCGCGTACAAGCTTTACGTGGCCGATTGAGCAATGTTTTTATTAGATCAAATAATTTTTTAACCAATGGAGCTTCCATTTTTATCTTGCGATGATTGAGGGGCAGTTTGTTCGTGGCTCGTCTCGTCCTCCATTGCCGCATCGGTGGTATCGTGGTTTGTTTCCGTTTTTTCTTCGTTTTCCTTGTAATTCGTAGGCTTGGGCTCGTTGTTAGTAGCTGTAGACGCGCCCTGTTGTACATTAATTGCAGTTGCTGGTTGATTTGATGGTGCAATAGGAGTACTGCGCTCACTAGTTTCCGTTGTTGAGCGGTTGTCCTTGTTTTTGTTTGAAGATGTTCTTTTCTCAGTTTCAGTGCGAGGTTTGCCGTAGTGTGCAGGTTGTTCACAAAATCAGCGTTTTACACGGATGTATCCCGTCTTGATCACAAATGATGTAAGATGGAATTGCTTTACGTAGTTGCATACGTAGTACCACTCGCACGCCATTCCGGATACCCGGAAAAAATTCCGCCATACTTCCCTTTCGATGGAAAGAACTTCACCGTACTGCGACATACTTTCCCGAACGAACTGATCGCTGGTCTGCGGGGGAAGGTCATGCACGCGTACTTCTATGGCATTGTTCACCAAGTACACAGGGATTTTATATTTAACATTATCATGATCGACACTGTAAAGCAAAGTCCTGGCATTACATTCCTTTTGTGGAATTTGGCCTTTCTGTTTTAACAGACTTCAACACTGTGTACACCGTTATTAACCGAAGCAAATGCAAATGCATATCTTTTTGAATATAATGTACACACAGTTAGACATCTTGTTGAATAGAATCTCACTTGCTTCATTAACGCTTAGATGCATTCGTTCCTTAAGCAAGATTTCAATTTCGGTTGTTGCTGGTCTAGCTTTGCAGCGCTTGAAATCAATACAAATTGAATTTGACCTTGTAGGCCAAGTTTTATGCTTTGTTAAATCGTATTTGCCTATTTCGTACACTCTATTGTACACTACACTGTATTGTCTTTGTTTCTATCGTCTCGACCGTAAGCAATTTTCGACTGTGTCGGATGAAATGCGAGCACGAACTGTGGCCTTGAGACTTAACAGTTCTTTTAAAAAGTTGCCGAAAAATGTTTTATGGAATTTACAAAAACTTCAAGTTCATTATATAATAAATATAACTCGAGATCTGGAAAAATATATGCAGCTGCAGATAAAAGAACCAGATTTTCGTTAAAAACAAGACCGCGGTTTCCCAAAGGTACAAGCAGGAGTGTCTGAACAAGCCCATTTTTCTACCGTACTTTGAAACTCACATCGGACCTGTTAATGTTTTGTTTGATTTGGCAAGCGGGGAAGCGCCATAGTGGTGTCGAGACAACCCATTCGCTTATAGCACTGATTTAGATGCGAATAGTGCGATCTAAGATTTTTAATACGAATGACAGAATTTGATAATCTATACACATAAAAATGCAGAGGTCATTCTTTGTAATCGCATCACGTAAGAACGGATGGATGGATTTACATGATTCTATTTTTGTTTGATTAATTTCTACCCTCGCCGGGTTCGTACATAAAAAAAAAATTGGAAAATTTGGCGGAAAAGTTGGAAAATTCAAGTTGTTTTGCATGGATAATGGAAGTTTCCGTTGAAAAAAGGCGGGCGGGTAATGTCAGAGACATAACTGGATGTCGTGAATACGAAAACAACTAACATGTTCCTAAACACTTCCGAATATCAATTAGTTGATCAATTGTGTGAATTATGTAAGCATTCCCCTTTTTCACATTTTTCGCAAAAACAAAGAAGGCTTCACTTGATCTAGATTACTGTGAATTTCACACAGCGAAAAGTGCAAAAATCAAATCAAACAGTTCTAGATTTGCACTAAACTGAGGATATTTCCCTTCGATTTGCGAGCAAGAAATCCTAATAGTTCATTGGAAAACTTTTAGAGCCATTAGAACGGCTGATTTTGTGTAATGCTCTCCACCGTTGCTATTTCACCAATGCGAATGACTGGCAGCTGTGACGTAATCGCTCTTGTTGGAGGCGAAACTAGCTTTGCAAACGACACAAAATACGTCTGCTCGCAGTGGCGATAGAATCCAAACTGATCCAATTTTTGTTGAGAGGCTTGTTTTTAACTGATTTCGTTTGTAGTTTTTTCACTAATGGGCGGTCCTAACGGCTATAAAAATCGCCGCATACAGAATTTTAATGTCGATTAATTCATTTCGGATTTGCATTATTTATTGAAAGAAACTATCGTTTCTAGCATTCAGAAGGACCAAATTGTGGAACTCACTACGATATTCAACACTTTTCGGAACATTTTTCTCGAACGATTTGTTGCACAGCAGCAGATATTTTGTTCTCTTCCTCAGAACGCGTTCTGATTGGCTGGTGTTGACATGGGTCAAATGAGACAGGTTTTTCAATAGTGTACTATTGAAGTACTTCAATGCTTTTGCTATACACGTTTAAATTGAAAAATTTCGATTCTATTGGTAGTTAGATTATATAAATCCTTTCACAGATCACTGAGCTATGAGCTTTAAAAATACGAGAAAGGCAAACGCGCTTTATGTATTATTCTCTTTGATATTCGTTTATACCAAACATTTCAGAAAAGTTTAATTTGGAATTATTTGAGATTATGTCACACAACTGAAAATTTTATCATAAAATTGTGATCATATTTCCGATGGGGTGTAGCAAAACTTATGTTTTTTTTTTTATTCAATATTATAATATAATTTTAAGGCACACTGCTTAAGCTCTAAGATGCCAAGGGTATTTACTAATCTTAATTACGACTAACTTAAAACTAGAATAGTATCATTATGTAATGTAGCGGTAGCGGATTCTCGAGAAGCGATCGGTAGTGGCCGGTGAATTGAATATTGCATGAGGGTCTTCCATATGCCGTTGGCGAAGATCCATGTTGGCCGCATCATTCGGTCCGTGTGGGTCCGCGGGAAACACCCCCAGGCTACGAAGGCCCGGCGGGTGGCCCGCGTGCTGGTTTTCGACTGGGGCGGCCTTCCGTGGACGATGATGGTGATGTTACGGAAGAGAATGAAAAAAAAAGTAAATATTGTGGAAACGGGGTAAAAAGGGGATGTGGGAACAAAATGTTTGAAAACGATAAAGATCTAATTAGTTGCCATCGAGATGGTGAAGAGACAGGGAAGGGGTAACGAAAAAGTTAGTGACAAAAAAAGATCTTGTTAGTTCCAATGAAGATGGTGGACAGGGACGGAGATCGAGAGAATCGGGCGGATGTTAGTGTCGAAGCTGTAGGTGGAGTTTATACTTTCTGAGCGAGGGATAACACATTACACTTGTATATCAATGTGTTTAAGGTACTGGTATATGAGAAGCATATATAAACTATCCCGACTCGCCAACACATCCCGAACCGGAACCTCAGGCGGTCTACCTCGGGCCCTAAGGGATTCCAGTAGCTTCGACCTGGCGTCACGATACTCTACGCACGACCACACGACATGCTCGATGTCCTGATAACCGTCGCCACAGGTGCAGAGACCGCTCTCCGCAAGCCCAACACGCCGGAGATGTGCGTTGAAAGTGTAGTGATTTGACATGAGCCGCGACATAACACGAATGAAATCGCGACTCACGTTCATCCCCCTGAACCAAGGTTTCGTCGATACCCTAGGGATAATGGAATGTAGCCATCGTCCCAGTTCGCCATTGCTCCATGAAGTTTGCCAACTTTCGAGAGTTTTCTGACGAGAGATACTGAAAAATTCATTGAAGCAGATTGGTCTTTCATAAATATCACCTTCTAATGCGCCCACCTTAGCCAATGAGTCTGCCTTTTCATTGCCTGGAATGGAACAATGCGAAGGGACCCAGACTAACGATATTAAATAAGACCGTTCAGATAAAGTTCGCAAGTGTTCCCGTATTTTCCCCAGGAAATATGGGGGATACTTTCCTGGCTTCATTGCCCGGAGAGCTTCTATTGAGCTTAGACTGTCCGTGACAATGTAGTAATGGTCTTTGGGCAAGGTTTCAATGATCTCAAGGGTGTACTGAATAGCAGCTAATTCTGCGACGTAAACTGAAGCCGGATCATTGAGTTTGTGAGAAGCGGTGATGTTTTGATTGAAGATGCCGAAGCCTGTGGACCTGTTGATGTTTGAACCGTCAGTGTAAAACACATTTTCACAGTTGACTGTTCTAAATTTATTATAAAAAATATTTGGGGCCACTTGAGGGCGCACGTGATCCGGGATTCCACGAATTTCTTCTCTCATGGATGTGTCGAAAAACACAGTAGAATCAGAAGTATCCAAGAAATGAGCACGATTGGAAACAAACGAAGAAGGATTAATATTCTGAGCCATGTAATCAAAATACAAGGACATAAAACGGGTCTGAGAATTGAGCTCGACAAGCCTTTCGAAGTTTTCAATCACCATCGGATTCAAGATGTCGCATCGGATTAGCAATCGATATGAGAGATCCCAGAATCGGTTTTTCAACGGTAAGACGCCCGCGAGCACTTCGAGACTCATCGTATGAGTCGACTGCATGCAACCTAAGGCAATACGCAAACAACGATACTGAATTCTTTCCAGCTTGATGAAATGAGTGTTCGCCGCGGATCGGAAGCAGAAGCATCCGTATTCCATCACGGACAATATCGTTGTTTGGTATAACCTGATCAGGTCTCCTGGGTGGGCACCCCACCATGATCCGGTTATTGTACGAAGAAAATTGATTCTCTGTTGGCATTTTTGTTTCAGATACCTAATGTGACATCCCCAGGTGCCTTTGGAGTCGAACCAGACCCCGAGATATTTAAATGTGAAGACCTGAGCTATGGTTTCACCCCCTAGTTGAAGCTGTAATTGTGCTGGTTCTCGCTTCCTTGAAAATACAACCAGCTCAGTTTTCTCCGTGGAGAACTCGATACCCATTTGAAGAGCCCATGTCGACAAGTTGTCGAGGGTATCTTGCAATGGTCCTTGGAGATCGGCAGCTTTGGGTCCTATAATAGACACAACGCTGTCGTCGGCAAGTTGTCTTAGCGTGCAAGATGTGTTGATACATTCATCAATGTTGTTCACGTAAAAGTTGTATAAAAGGGGGCTTAAGCATGAGCCCTGAGGAAGACCCATGTAACTGAATCGTATTGTCGACAAATCACCATGCGCGAAATACATGTATTTCTCGGACAACAGATTATACAAAAAGTTATTCAAAATTGGTGAAAGACCATGCTGATGCAACTTCTCAGATAGGATGTTTATGGAAACTGAATCAAAAGCCCCCTTGATGTCTAGGAAAACTGACGCCATTTGTTCTTTACGAGCAAATGCCATTTGAATTTCGGTTGAGAGCAACGCAAGACAATCGTTCGTTCCTTTGCCCCTGCGGAAGCCGAATTGTGTATCTGAAAGTAAGCCATTAGTCTCGACCCAATTGTCTAGACGAAACAGAATCATTTTTTCGAACAATTTCCGGATACAGGAAAGCATAGCAATCGGCCGATACGAATTGTGATCGGAGGCTGGTTTCCCTGGTTTTTGAATGGCAATAACTCTTACTTGTCTCCAGTCATGTGGGACAATATTATCCTCAAGAAGCCTATTGAATAAGTTCAATAAGCGCCTTTTGGCAGAGTCAGGCAAATTTTTCAACAAGTTGAATTTGATTTTGTCTAACCCCGGAGATTTATTGTTACACGATAAAAGCGCAAGTGAGAACTCGACCATCGAAAAAGGTGTTTCGTTTCTGTTTGATGAAGCGACGCGCATGATTGTCTGTTCCGGAACAGAGTCAGGACATACTTTTTTAGCGAAATCGAATATCCAGCGGTTAGAATATTCCTCGCTTTCGTTTGTGGTGTTTTTGTTGCGCATTCGTCGGGCTGTGTTCCAAAGAGTGCTCATTGATGTTTCTCTCGATAATCCGTCTACGAATCGACGCCAATAACCGCTTTTCTTCGCTTTAATCAAGCTTTTCATTTTAGCGTCTAATGCCGCGTAGTTTCTAAAATTATCAGGTGTTCCGTTTTTCCTAAACTCGACAAATGATGAAGTTCTCTCCGCGTTTAATTCTGAGCACTCTTTGTCCCACCACGGGTTGGGGGGACGGATGTTAGTTTTCGCGCCGGGTACACGTTTCGTCTGAGCTTGAGTCGCGGTGTCGAGAATCAAGCCAGCCAAAAACGTGTACTCTTCCTCCGGAGGAAGTTCTTGTGTTGTTTCTAGATTCTCAGATATCAAATTTGCGTAGCATTTCCAATCAATGTTTCGTGTGAGGTCATACGAAACATTGATTGTTTCCGATGGTCTTAATCCGGTGGCGATTGAAATTACGATAGGCAGATGATCGCTACCGTGGGGATCAGGGATTACCTTCCACGTGCAATCCAACCGTAGCGATGTCGAGCAAAGGGATAAGTCTAGCGCACTTGGTCTTGCTGGTGGTGCAGGAATTCGTGTCATTTCTCCCGTATTCAAGATTGTCATATTGAAGTTGTCGCAGATATCATGGATCATAGTTGATCTGTTATCGTCGTGAAGACAGCCCCATCCCGTACCGTGTGAGTTAAAGTCTCCTAAAACCAACGTCGGTGCGGGAAGAAGCTCTATGATATCATTGAGCCGCCGATGCCCAACCGAGGCTCTTGGGGGAATGTAGATGGAAGCAATGCAAAGGTCCTTGCCTTTGATTGTAACATGACATGCGACAACTTCAATACCTGGTATCGAGGGGAGGTTAATGCGATAGAAAGAATAGCACTTTTTGATCCCCAAAAGTACTCCTCCATAGGAATCATCTCGATCCAGACGAATAATGTTAAAATCGTGGAGGTTTAAGGGTATTTCAGAAGTTAGCCAAGTTTCGCACAATGCAAATGCGTCACATTTCAGATTATTTACTAGAAATTTGAAAGGATCTATTTTTGGGATGATACTTCTACAATTCCACTGTATAACAGTGATTGTATCCGTGACCTCGGTCGGTGTCTTAGCCATCGAAGGATACGATCGCTGAAAGAAGGGGCCATTTTGCAGTCAACTGCTTCAAGAATGTTTTAACTGTAGGAATAAAAGCCATTATCAGGCTTTTAAGAGGTTCAGAAATATTGAAAGTAGGCATGATCCAGTCCACAAAATCAGAGAATTTAACAAACCCAGTATTTGGTAAATTTTCTGACTGATCTTTAGGGACTTTCGGGGGTTTTGAAGTCCCAGGAAGTGATGGAAATTCTTGCTCGGAATTTAATTTTCCAAGGCCTGGAGCTTTTCTCTCTGGTTTTTTGCCATCACTACCAGTTGTTGTAATTTTTCGAGACCCATCAGAGGACATCTTCGAACCCTTACTAGGGAGCTTTTGAAAAGATTTATTTCTTCTCTTTCTGTATGATGAGCTAAGAGGGACAGCCGAAGATGTACCTTCGAGGGGGTCATCATATTCGCTCTCGTCAGTTGCCAAACAAGCGTACAGGTTTACTGGAGGCGTAGCACTCCTCAACATTTCAGCAAAAGAACGCTTTGAATGTTGCTTAAGTGAACGCCTCATCTTATCCTGGCGCAATTTGTACGCGGGACAATCAGAGAGGTCATGCGGCCCCTCCTTACAGTAGAGACACTTTTCATTGTCTCCACTGCAGGAGTTATCCGCATGACTCCCTCCACACTTTATACACCGGGATTTATTGCAACAATGGGATGCTGTATGTCCCAATTGTTTGCAATTAGTGCAGTTCATGACCCGCGGCACAAAAAGGCGAACAGGTAAACGAATTCGGTCCAGGAGGACGTAGTTAGGCAAAGCCGAGCCAACGAAAGTCACCCGATACGAGTCTGATGGGATATAGGACTTAGTGCCATCCTCAGCGGTCGATACTGAACGCAATTGCTTGCAGTCCAGTATCTTAACGTTCTTGAGTAAGGGGTTTTTAAAACCGCCTGCCCCATGCTTAAGAACGTCCTCGCAAGTCAGACTCGGATCGGTGATCACGCCGTCTATCTCGACTTCGCGAGCTGGTACGTATACGCGATACTCCCGCGTGAAATGCTCATTTTGAACGATCTCATTAGCCTGTTTTGCACTGGCTAACAAGACCCTAAGCTTGTCCGGGCGTACTTTTTCAATTTTTTGTACGGTATTGTATCGCGAGGACAGGTCTTCAGAAAGTCTTAGAAGATTCAATTTTTTACCGTTGGCTTTGGTCCGGATGTAAACCGCATACGGTCCGGCCGGGAGTGCAAGTCCATCGGGATAATTTTTTACACGAGATGTTTGGCTATAAGATGATTCCATTTTGTCATCTGGAGGGAGGTCAGGCAATTCTGTGCCTTCTGTCATGGCACGGAAATGTGTCCGTGCGGGTAAATATTGGAGGACAAATGTAGTGGTATTGAAGAACAGGGGGAAAAAAGAAAAAGGCAAAAATACTTAGCTTTAGCTCTCAAAGTCGTTGGTTGCTGTCAGAGTGAAAGCGCTACGCGAAGCGTCGAGGCGCGCGTGCGAACTAACGGGTGGCAACTAAAATTTTGGAATTTCTTTCTCAAGCTGACAAAAAAAGAAAAACATACTTGGAGAAAATCTGATTTATTAATATTAAAGATACATTGTCCATTGTTGAAAACAAATTAATGGACATTTGAAAACGGTCCGTAATCGGATGTTCGGCGGAGCTTCCGTTTGATGTCGGAACAGGAGCGTTGTACGACCTTCATGTCAACTTTGCGAATGCATCTTTAGATTCTACCAATCAACTGTTAGCAATTCGTGGCTCTCCAGTTATTTTTGTACACCAAGGAGCTCAAAACCCCGAAGAAATCTTCGATTGGGCGACACTGAGGTAGATTTATCGGGTTGTGGTTTTTGGGTACAGATGGGATCGAATGGGCATTCCGGAACGATTGTGTTTTTGGCACAATGCGATGACGCTTTATCCGGCCAAAACACGTATTGTCCATCTGCATGATGTTTTTGAAAAAACGGGATCAAAACTTTCTACAAACATTCGTTCTGGTACACATCTTGATTGATTGCCAACCAAGATGGCTTGAACCATGGATTGTTTAAACTTATATTTTATGTTCGGATGTACAGTAGAACTATCCATTGAATAGTATCGATCGTTTGCGGGAATCTGCGTTTTTCGAAAGAGGGAAGTAGCTTTCGTCGTCCAAAACAAAACTTTTTCCGGTAAAATTTTTTTTTAATCAACCAGCGGCATTGGGAATTTAATGCCGCTTGTTGATTAAATGTGTGCAATGTATTTCATCGGAAAAGTGGGAAAAATCCAAGGGGAGAGTCGCTTAACACAAACTATATTGTGCCTCTAAAAAACACGTGATATACTGTGAGTCTAAGTGTGCCACGCTGTTCCCCATGAAACAGCTACTTGTCAAAACTGAGCCCTTTGTGTGCCGCAACTGTGCAACTGTATGAAAACGAAAGTGCCAATATTGATAAATGCGCCAACGCATTGTGTTAATGTGTGATTGGCACATTGTTCTAAGCATCCTTCCCTTTGGAAAAATCCATAAAGTTGTTTTGTATGGAAAATGGAATTTTCCGTTGAAAAAGTTGCCAATGCATGCCAGATCTTCGATAGATGTTGGGCGCATAAAGAAAAGAACACTAGATTGTTGGAAAAATCGTTTGACGCGCAACGAGTTGTTATGTGCTTAATAGAGTATCAAAATTATTGCTTGCCAAATTACTTAATGGCAGAATATACATGGCTTTTCTAGCTATACGATCGGCAGGAGAAAAAGTTCTGATATTGTTTACCAGTACCAGTACCAGTGTGCAATGGAGTCATATGAATAATATTGGTCATCGTGGGCGTGAGCTTAACAAATCAGAAAATTAATGAATGAATCAATGAAAAGATTGTGCTGTAGAAGCGATAAGGTCAAACTAAGATATTTTCCTTGTATTTTGCCATAGAATGAGTTAGATTACACTAAACGTACATAATAAGTGGTAATTGCATCAATGTTCAAGATGATTACCATAGTGGATTGAGACTGCCATTTTATATTTCATATTTTGTGAAGAATGTTCAAATTGGTAAGATTAATACAAAATTAATATTTAAGCGTCGTCTCTTCAAGCAACCAAACGTTCCTCAGTATCTGAAAAATATCCACTTCACTAGAGCTCTCACTACGCGTGGCACTTTTTGGCAACTTGAACGCACAGAGAAAGTTCTTAGGAAACTTCCTCGCTGCTTAAAAGCTGTATAAGGAACTGATTCAAAGTTTGTTCTATTGCGCCGGGCGAACATTCAAATATGAGTAATTTTTTAAAAGCGGACTGTTCAGAATGCTTTGTATGCTGCTTAAGCCAAATCTTTTTTTACGAACTTTTGGTTACTTGGGTTAAATACAAATTGTAATATATCGTACCGATTGAACAACTCTAGAAGAGAAACTATTCAACATTGTGTTATGTTTATCAATAAAAAAGTTATCGATTATCGGAAGCAAGCATCACATCTAGAACAGAAAACGTGGCAACTTATATCCATTATGTCGAAGTAATTAGAGAGGGATCTCCGTTCAGTGCATTGATTCAAAAGATGAAAAACGTGAGTCCGTTCATTTGCTCTATTTTTACTCAATAGAAGTTTTTCAAATTTTCCCATTGATTTTTGTTGACGTTTCTTTTTTTTTGCTAAAGCGAATGTGTGTCGAATTCCATTGATTGTAGGCTTTGGATTGATTAGCGGCTTCGGACAACTGCAGACTCTGAAAAGAACAGGGAATTTAGAGTTCGTTTGATTGTCGCACGAATATTTCAGTGAAGAAGGCAGATTTTTCCATCAGCTTTGTTCGAATCGCAATGACCTGACAATGCCGTAGGTGATTTTTTGCAAAGTAATAATATAACACTTGTTACATTTGAACCAAGCAAACATGTTAGAGTAAACCCGACAATTCAGTAGTGCATCGATTCGCTTCGCAAATTGCGTTCACTCTGATAGTAGCCTTACATCCAGACGAAAACCAAACAGTTGCCAGGGTAAGAACGTTATGAGGTAAGGAAGAAGAAGGTTGATAAATCTTTCAGAAAGTTCTTGATTCGGCTGGTAGGTTCGACAAAAAGACTCAGCCGTATCTTACTGTGAGAAACATCCACAGGAAAACCAACCGGGACGAATGCATCAAGAAGCGAACTGTACTCCCTCTGCGTTTTCAAGGCGGGAGACACTAGTCACGACTCACGAGCTCGTCCAAAGTGAACGAGATGGCTTCGAAGAAATAGTTGGTACAAGTATCATAAAAGAGCCTTACTTTGGTCTGAACCCTTACAATTTGGGTAGCCGCACCTTGCCATTTGGCTATGGAGACGAGATACAATGAAGCAAAATAATGTACAAACCAAACCAAATTGTTGTAATTTATTCCATTAAAGCTAGAAAAAAAGCCCGGCTTGGATCAAAGTTTTGGCAAGCATTCTAGTCTGTCATTTAGTACAAGTACAATCCGTGGTGATAATTACAACCACGACAGCACATGAAGATTATCACGTTGATGAAACCTCTTACTAAGTCAAATATTAGGAATTTCGGGACTATCAAAATTGCCATTTATAGGCGTTAGATGCTGTCAGTTCAAAATTTGGGGAACGCTTGTCTCGTTAAAATTACCCTCGTATACATGCAATCAAGCAACCAGCTGTGTCATGTCTGTGTTCCATTATATCCTTACCCTTCCTCCTGATCAATTAGCCTGATTAAATACATGCCCACACCAGCACTTGTTTTACATATATACAACCTAGCATCCTGTGTTTCATGACTTTATCGGATATGGAACACCAGGCAGCATATTGTCGGGCATGTTAGCACATAGATTGCTGTTTCGGTGCAATCCAATTTGTTGATTTGAATATTTTATCAGCATCAGAGCCTTCAACTGGTAGGCGATTCGCACAGATTCAAAAATTCCTGCAGTGACAGCGGCTTGCTGTATAGGATTTGGATTTTCTTTTTGCATGCACAACACCTAACAGTTATTATCGTATGCTTTTTTTTCAATTTATATAGATGATATTGATTATTGGATTATAAAATGATTGTATTAGTGTAGATATGAGTTGGAAAATAAGTTTCTCAATATGATGCAGAGGTCAGGTTACACTAATTATTGGTACTGGCTCTTACGTCTATAACCTCGAGATTGTTACAGAAACTGAGTCCAGATATTTATATCTCATCATTTTCTGAAAATTTAATCCGCTCGCACTAATTATGGCTTTAATGAATCTTCCTTCGTCCTCTCAATCGATGATCTTAAGTATTTGACTTTCACCCGTTCCGAAAACGTCAAAAGTAAAAAAAAACCTGTTTTAATCCACCTAGTGGTGTAATGATGCCTTTCTCATATTACTAATATTTTCAGAAATATCACCAGAAGATTTTGTGAAGAAATTTTTTTTTTCAATCTTGAGTAAAATAAGGAACTTTCTTTGGGTATAAACTAACATAACCTGTTCAAATTGTAAATAGTTCTGTCAAGTTGATAAGAATTTCTGGATATAGTTCTGGAACCGGAAATCGGACCCGGATGAAATTAAACAGAAACCTAAAAGACTGTAGGAACTTTTATTTGAGCCTGTTCGTGGAAATCAATCAAATCATCTCTGTGAAAATTGAGTTAGTCTCGTGTGATACCCTCCGTAGTCGAACTTAGACTGTTGCTGGCCACCGTGCAAGATGGTAATCGATCAGGAGTGACACAGGATAGTAATCTGGGTCCCCTGCTCTTCATACTTCTTTCTAATGATGCAGCTACGGTTTTGTATACTGGATGTAAACTCATATTTGCAGACTATCTCAAACTATATTTGGTAGTGAATTCAACCGAAGACTGCCATTAACTACAAACACTATTGGATAGCTTCATTAGCATCGCTAAATGTGCTGATCATTAGCATCGCTAAATGTGCCGTGATGACATTTCTCAGGAAGAACGATCCGATCATCTTCAGCTCCAGCATTGATGGTATAACTTTACGTAGAGTCAATGAAATCAGTTATTTCGGCATTATTTTGGGTCACAAACGGATCTTTAGGTCCCATATGGCTTATATAATTAATAAATCGAATCGGACGAATCTTTTTATTGCTCCCTAGTTAAACCAATTATTGAGTTTGCACCTGACACTGGCTCTCCGTAAACTACCTTGGCGTGACCCGAAGATCCTACCGCCATATCAAGATCGTTGTTAGCTACTCAATCATTGGAACGTCGTCGTTATATTCATCAAACCTCCACAGTCGCGAAAATTTTGAATGGTGAAATAGATGCACTTGAACTGGTATCTCGTTTGGATCTTTAATCCATGAGAAAAACTCGCGATGTATCGTTATTACATCCGCTATATGAAGACTACAAATTCTGTAATATTTATGTATATTATCTGACCTTGTTTGTATGAACTTTTATTTATTAACAACGACAATTATGTATGTATTATATCTCAATTTTAGTGTATTGGAAACGATAGTGGTTTTTATGTCATTTTTAGAATAATGCCATTGCACAGTGTTCCGAAACGGGAAATTGGCGTGACAAAAATATTTTCACTATTAAATATTAGTTTTTTGTAGTTGGTGTCTTCACAAAAGTTGTTTGTAATCAAACGGTGCTCCTTTTGATGAAAAAAGTCACTAGGGTGGTCCTCATTTAGATTGAAATCTGAAATCTAATTTTCTTAGTTGAATTCAAAAATGATTTTGTTGTACAATAGGAAATTTTATTTTTAACAACTTTGTTGAAAAAAGCACCTCTCTAGCTCTTCATTCGATCGAGTTACATCAATTTTCCCGAGTAAAAGTAGGGTGGCTTTAGAAAAATTCCTTTTTTTGTTCTAATTTTTCTGTGTAAAGTTCTACCGAAAAGTTGTCTTCAGAAGAGTTGTTGAGCTAAATATTGCGCATAATTTTGCTCAACCAAGCTTTTCTTATGAGCTACCAGTAAAAAGTTATGATTGTTTTTGATCAAAAACTAATCAAGCTTCAAATACATTTAAATATTCATTAAATGCCAGATCGATGAAAATGAAAAATCCTATGTGATTCCTGAAAGGTCATAATATAAGTAAAAATTTAAGAGAAAATTGGAAGGATGTTATTTTTTTTAACTTATTTAAATAAGTCTTAGAAATACCTTCAAAAATCTCAAAAATAATGCATAACTCTTAAACGCTTCAACGTATCAACATACTTCCTTCAGAAAAATAATAGTATCAAATTAGTTCTACAAATGTTCTATACATTGTCCTTTAGAGAAATGAGACACACAAAAACTACAGCCGAAAATTGATTGCAGAACAATTTTAAATAATTTATTACCAAAATAACTACTTCAATTGAATTGGAGCAACTGAGAATTAGAGATACTGTGTAATATGGTTATTCCGTACTAGTTGGCCATGATAAATCAATGAACAGAAATTTTCATGAGCTCGACACCCATTCCAACAAGCTGGTGCAAGTTAATAAAATGCAAATATTTTTATCCACATCGTGCCAAGACGCCTATGACACTGGCCCTTCTTTTTCATCCACTTGTGTACCGAATAGCCTGTGAAAAAGCGGAAAACGACGCACAACGAGTTTTGGTTAGAATAAATACAATCTACTCACTTTAACAAACTAATGATTTACTTGGGTTTCTGGAAGTGCTTTGTCTTACAAAAAGCTAACGGATTTAATGATTGCTGGTAGAAGTAATAAGGACATTTTACAGTATATCATTCAAGAATTTCCGAATGCTGAAGAGAATTCAATACTCAAGGAGATCAATCTGATAAGGTTAAAATTCCAACAAAAATAGAAAAAGAGTTATTATAAACGCGAGAAGTTTGTCTATGTAAATAAAGCATGGTTGAAGAAACAAATTCAACTGATAGAACGTCGGGATATCGATGCGTCACCGAATAGACTGCGG
Organism: Malaya genurostris; assembly: GCF_030247185.1. Classification (NCBI taxonomy): domain Eukaryota; kingdom Metazoa; phylum Arthropoda; class Insecta; order Diptera; family Culicidae; genus Malaya; species Malaya genurostris. The sequence goes on along the minus strand of NC_080572.1, from coordinate 93,988,897 downwards.
AAGAAAGGGCTCCCCCAGAAATCGTTCTCTGAAGGTGGAAGAAGAACCAAACATCGTAAATTACGAGAGATAACGAGTCAACTCGCTCCGGAACCGTTGCGTTTTGCTGCAGCAGCTAGTACAATTACCGAAGGGTTCCGTTCAGCGGGAAAGCTGATTGCGAAAATCGATCGTGACCCATCATCAGTCATTAGTTGTTGTAAAAATTCTCCATCCATTCCACTGTATTCACCCGATGATGCGCTGGCATTCATATGCACAAATAATTTTTCGAAATCGCAATACTTAAGTATTCGATCCATGGCAATACAGAAAGGAATTAACCTTTATCCTCCGTATAACTTGATTGTTAACGCCAAGGAACTATGCTATCCAGCAGGTATGTTTTTGTAAATGCACGACAAACGTATTACAAAAATAATTTATTGCGCAGATATTTTGATTCAACCATCAATGGCTCAAGTTCCAGTAGATCATACTGTTACGCAATGCGATTATACTTTAGATGATGACTACGTTGTGATTATGAAATGGGGGGCTGACGGAAGTTCAGATCCTTCTCGGTACAAACAAAGCTTTTTCGATGAGGACGATGAAGGAGATTTAAGGGAATACAGTGACTCACAAATCTATGCAATGTCATTAGTGCCACTGCAGTTTTCAGTAAGAAAATATTCCTCACAAAACACGGATATCTTGTGGAGTAACGATTTGCCATCCAGCGTATCGCTCTGCAGACCGATAAAACTATTATTTCGAAAAGAAACAAAAGACTTGACACAACGCGAGGTAGATGATGTTAAGTGTCAAATAGCAAATCTGAAGCCAACAATATGCAAAACTGAAACATATTGTGTAACTGTGAAAACGACTCTAATTTTCTGCATGGTTGATATCAAAGTCGTTAAAGACGTCACGAGCTCTCATTCACAAATGTGTTATATATGCCACAAACCAGGTACTAAATAAATATTGATCTTGTTATTGCTCTGACACGTGTATTTTTAGGGAAAAGATTGAACGATCCAGTAAGCCAGAGAGATATCAGTGATTCAGAACTTTACTCGTTTGGACTCGTCTGCATGCATATATACGGTGCATGGAGTTATTGCTGAAAATTGCTAATAGGTTGCGTATGAAAACCCCCACCTGGCGTGTTAGCAAACTGAACAAGACCGTGAAAGAAAGGGATACAAATATAAAAACTACGTTTAGAGAACAGTTGGGCTTACGTATCGGTCCCGGAAATTTTTCAAGAAGTGGAAAGAAACAGTGTAATCAGTGTAATCAATAGCCGATAAGATAAACGTCGACAAATTCCAAAGTTACACTGAGAAAATACGAGCGTTGTATGTATCGTTGTATGGTTGGTATCCACTATCACCGACTGCTCATAAATTGTTGGAACATGGAGCCGAGATAATTAGACACGCGATTTTACATATTGGTATGCTTAGTGAAGAGGCTCGAGGAGACTCGAAATAAAAGTATCCGGAACTTCAGAGAGCACCATGCTAGAAAATTCAGCAGAATCGTGAACATTGAAGATGTTTCTAAAAGGCTGCTGTTATCTTCAGACCCAATCTTGGCATTGTCGAACAAACAAAATAGGAGAAGTTCAGAAGACTTACCCGAACAATCAAAATGTTTAGTTTTAGATAATAGTTAGAATAATTCATTGCTTAATTTATTCAATACATACCAAACCGTAATCAACTGTTGTCTTATGTTTTATTTTGAATGTTAACGATACGATCATTACGATAACGGAATCAAAATCAATTGAATCAGTTATTTTGGTAATAGAATAATTAAAATTGTTCAGCAAACAATCTATTTTCATCTGTAGTTTTTGTGTGTCTCATTTCTCGAACATACAATGTACGGAACACTTGTAGAACTAATTTAATACTATTATTTTTCTGAAGGAAGTGTGTTGATACGTTAAGGCGTTTAGGAGTTATGCAATGTTTTTGAGTTTTTTGAAGGTATTTTTAAAACTAAATAAAGTTAAAAAAATAATACCCTTTCAATTTTCTCTTAAATTTTTACTTATATTATGACTTTTCAGGAACCGCATAGGATACATTTTTATCGATCTGGCATCTAATGAATATTCATATTTGAAGCTTGACTAGGTTTTGACGAAAAACTATCATAACTTCTTACTGGTAGCTCATATGAAAAATCTTGGTTGAGCAAAATTGTGCGCAATGATTAGCTCAATAAGTCTTTTGAAGACAACTTTTCGGTAGAACGTTTCACAAGCAAGTTAGAACAATATATCAAAAGATATTGCGTTTTTGAAAAAATGCAGTAGATTTGGATTAATTCCCACATGCTGTAAGGTAAAGGGTAGGAGATCTTTTTCTAGAAAAATTCTAATTAAAATTCAACACGAAATTTTGAAAGAGAAGGTTAAAAAATTGTATAGCATTCAGAGCGTAAAAACTTTGGAATGCTATAACCTTCATTTGAAACTAGCGAAACAATATCCCCAAGGCTTCGAAACTTTTCTAAACAAAGTAAAAATTGCAGAACATTGCGAATCCGAACGCAAACGAATTCTTCTTCATAAGAAATTCGAAAATTTACGTTCCAAAAATCTTTCAGACCGTCCCCCAAAACCTCCAGTACAATTTTTAGAGGATTTTCTTGTACATCGTTCATCTCAAAATTTTACCAATGAACAAACTAATCTTCTAAATATTGGTATAAATTATGCAATTTCTTCAAAAAAGTAAATCTCGAACAAGTTATTATAGACATAGAAACAGATTTAAATAACTGTGATCTTTCGTTTCCTCAAATTAATGACGCCAGAACCATCGTAGCTGACGTCATTAGAAGTACTTCTTTGAATAATCAACAAACCATAGATGAAAGAGAACTAGTGAAACAATTGCGAGAAAAGCCTGTTTTTTATGTAAAGGCTGACAAGGGAAATAAAGTAGTTATTATGGACAAACAAGATTATGAAAACTTGATTACCCAAAAAATTAATGATGGTCCTTATAGGAAACAAAGAAACGACCCCTTTCCTGAAATTATCAAAAAAGTGGATAAAACTCTTCTTGAATGTAATCCAAACTTCGATATCAACGTCAATTACCTCAAAGTTCCAAACCCTTCTTCACCCAAAATCAAAGGACTACCAAAGGTTCACAAACCTGGTAACGAAATAAGGGAAATTATTTCTTCAGTGGGAGCCCCTACCCAAAAAATCGCCAAATGGCTAGTAAAAGAATTCCATTCTATGCCAAAAAAATTTTTCAGTAGATCAGTCCCCAACACACAAGAATTTACGACTCAACTTCAAAACTTTGGTGAAATCGAGGAAGACGAAATAATGGTGTCATTCGATGTAACCGCCTTATTCCCAAGTGTCCCGGTGAAGGACTCAATCAATCTATTGGAAGATTGGTTACTTCTACAACATAGTAACAGTTTATGGAAAAGCAAAGTAAGGTCATATCTGAACCTAACTCGGCTTTGTATGGATGTAAATTACTTTAAATTCAGAGGCGAATTTTATAAACAGTTACAAGAGGCACCAATGGGTAATCCGCTCTCCCCGTTTTTATGCGAATTGTTTATGGCAAATCTTGAAGAACTTTTGAAAAACCAGTGGTTATTACCTAATCGCTGGTGGAGATACGTTGATGATATATTCTGTATCATCAAACGCAATGATTTATCAACTTTCTTACAAATGATTAATAACTTACATAAAAAGGAGGAGAAAGACAACAGTTTACCTTTCTTAGATATCCTCATTGTTAGAGAAGCAAAAACCTTAAGTTTCGAGATATACAGGAAGCCAACCAACACAGATCGGGTCATTCCAAATACTTCTAATCATTCCCACCAACACAAAATGGCAGCTTTCCACCATATGATTCACAGAATGCTGACCTTACCCCTTAAGAGAGATGGTGCAATAAAAGAGAAAAACTTTATTTTCGAAATTGGAAAGCTCAATGGATATCCGGAGCGTTCAATCCCAACAATCCTCGACAAAAAATTAAGATTGTTGGAAAAACAATCACTTACAACTCTGCCTCCCCCATCGGAAAATTTAAAAAGAATATCGGTGGACTTCAATCCAAACATTGCACATCCTTTGAAATCAAAACTAAATAAATTTGGTTTAGATTTAGGATTTAGCAGCATGAACTGTCAATTGAACAATTTACTAGGTTCTACAAAAGATCCTACGGATAATTTGAAAAAATCTGGGGTATACAAAATCTCGTGTTCTCATTGTGATAAAATATATATATTGGACAAACAAAGAGAACTTTAGACATCCGTTTCAAAGAGCACGTCGCTGAAATAGCGAAAGCATCTAAAAAATTAGAGAAAGGACTACCACATCATTTCAAGTCAAAAGTAGCTGAACATGCCTTTTCTGAAGATCATGAACTCACTACCAACGACATAACAATCATAAGACAAATTTCCAACCCATGGAAATTAGACACAGCCGAAAGTTTAGAAATCTTCAAAAATAACTCCATTTCTTTATTGAATCGTGACCAAGGAAATAAGCCCTCCTGGCTATTCAAGTTATTACCGACACATAAGATACAAATAGATTCAGAAAATACTTAATCTCCTAATCTCCCACTTCTTCAGTTTGTTACCCTCCGCTGACAATCAAATTACCGTTCTATCCGTTTGTTACTACCTGTTTCTTTCCGTTTTTACCCGTTGACAATAAGACATTTCGTATAAAAGGAGCAGCATTACAGCATTCTTTCGAACAAACTTATAAAACCGATACACTGAAGAAGGCTGTAAATAACATTCCAAAATACGCGTATCTGTATTGTAACGTTTGTTATGCTTCATTAAAGTATAGTGACTTTGTGAAAGTGTAATAACGCGACAGTGAAATAGTGGAATTAAATGGTACATAAATAGTGACACTATTGAAAATATTCCGCTAACAGCTCCAAGTGAAAAATAGTGACAAAAAAGTGATTTTTCTAGAGCCACCTTACTTTTACTCGGGAAAATTGATGTAACTTGATCAAATGAAAAGCTAGAGAGTTGTTATTTTCAGCAAAGCTGCTTAAAATGAAATTTCCTACAACTTTATTGTACAATAAAATCATTTTTGAGTTAGATTTCAGATTTCAATCTAAATGAGGCCAACCCTAGTAACTTTTTTCATCCAAAGGAGCGCCATTTGATTACAAACAACTTTTGTGAAGACACCAACTACAAAATACTAATATTTAATAGTGAAAATATTTCTGTCACTCACATCATTCAGACTATAATGGGCGATTATAATAAGTAAATAATAAATAAATAAATATATAAAAAATAAATAAATAAACAAATAAAAAAAACAAGATTAAATAAATAAACAAATCAATCACCCAGGTTAGTATAGTAAAGCAAGACATAGCCCTACCGCACAAAAAGATATAGATGAAACTTCAGTTCTGCCAGATACATCAGCATAGGTGATTTTATCGCTCTAAAGGTATCATTGATAAACACAATAAAAAGCAGCGGACTCAAACGGCTTCCTCGGGGTACACCTGATTATACTTCAAACGAAGGAGATTGTTTGCACCTAGTCAAATATGGATTCTATTATATGCCTTGGTTATTGAAATAGTGACAGAAGAAAATTTGGTTTAATATAGCAAATATTGTTGCATGAAACAACAAAACTAGACATTTTCGTCTTTCTCATATAGAAAGGTTATGCAATCACTGTGAAACCCGACTTTCGAATGGAGTGTCATATACCATTCGACTCAGTTCGTCGAGATCACAAAATGTGTGTGTATGTGTGGGTGTGTGTATGTATGCATGTGACAAATAATGTCACTCAATTTTCTCAGAGAAGGCTGAACCGATATTTACAAACTCAGATTCAAATGAAAGGTCTTATGGTCCTATAGACTGCTATTAAATTGTATCCCGATCCGACTTCCGGTTCCGGAATTACAGGGTGTTATGCACCAAAAAAGGAAAAAAAAGTCACACACGTTTCTCAGAAGTGGCAGAACTGATTTTCACAAACTTAGATTCAAATGAAAGGTCTTATGGCCTCACAAAACTTTCTTGAGTTTCATTTAAATGCGACTTCCGTTTCCGGAATTACAAGGAAATATGTAAAAGTTTAGGAAATTTCTTAACCGATTTGATTTATTTATTGTACTGGAATATTTCCTCTGAGGTTTATCTGAGAAAATTTATTAAAACAGGTGATGTGAAATCGCACAGCTTAAATGAAAACAGGGCGTTTTAGTTTAAATGAAACCAGGGCATTTTTTTTGGTCACCATTTTTCGGGAAATGTCTTGTTGACATGTTTATATCATATGTGATTGATGGGCAACGAAAATCTATAATCTGTGTTTAAAAAAAGAAGAGAGGATTCCATGCTTCCAAATTGAAAATTAAAGAAAAAAAAATGAATCTGAATCCAGTAAGCTGCTTCTTTGTCGTACACAATTTGTACAACAATTGTTGAATTCAATTCAAACTTATGAGCATGGATGATTCAATAACGAAACCTAAATTGAAATACATGAAATGTTTTTTCCTTTGCTTTACTTTATTGCAACCTATTTTGGTACAGCTTCAGCAAAGGCTAATATGTTGGATGATGTATCATGTTGGCATCGATGAAACAGTTACAATTATCATATTTGTAAATTCACTTGATTGCCAACAGAAATCGGAACGATTTTATTTTAAAGGTGTATTTTTCATAATAATTACTTGTCTGGTGAATAAACCAAAATAAAATGAATCTCACTTTCCGAGCACGCTCCGGCGCCTTCCTTCCCTCTTAAGTGGCACACAGTTCAAAGCAGTTCGCAGTGTTGATACAATTAGGTTGTTATTTATTTGTTTTATAAATTTGCACTTCCTCCGACACGGCACCATCTTTCGAGGTAGGTCAATACAAGCTGAAATCATGACGCAGCGTTCGTAGAAGCCTTTTGTGCTCGAGTGTGTGACGGGTTGTCCGCAAATGGTGTGCGAAGAGTAGTATTTTTTTTATTAATGTGACCTCGCGGACGGGTTTGGCCAATAACAGATAACAATGTTGTTGAAGAGATTTAATTTTTTTTTTATTATGGTAATTAATCAAACAATGCCGAAGAGAGAGACACATGAACAATCTAGAGTGAATTTGTTAAGTTAGATCAGTTTCCCAACAAATGTTTCCGTTGAATTAAGTAAGCCGTACTGATAAATACTATTTACATATAATTATCGGAACTGTAGTATTTGTTTGTCTAAACAAGGTAACAATATAAACAAATCGAATCGAAATAGTTCCGATTTATCAACAGTACTAATGAGTGCTGTGTGTTATTCGGTAAAATATATTTTCACAAAACGATCTACTAATTCGAAGCATAGCAGAACATTTACTAATTGAAATATTGCGTGCTATAAAGAAGTGTGAAGTTGTTTGGTTTTGCGTTTGGTTTATATAATGATGAAACGTTTTTGGTACGCGTTCTGCGTTTGCACCGAGCAAACGGGTGAGAAGCAACTGATTGCTTACCGAGCTGAGCTACAGAGCTAATGCATTTTTAATCTTGGGAAACGTACCAGACAGAGGGTAGGTCGTGTTCGTATTTGGAGTAGAAGCCTCACAATCGATCAGATAGTTACTATGCTCATCTTGTGACAGGATCTTCGTGAGATTATTCTAGCTAAGCTAGTCTAAGCGTTCATTTGAATGAATTGAATTGAATTCGAGATGTTAAATGTTGCTTTGAGTTGTTTAATACAAACATTCGTTTCAACGCTTACGCTACAGAGAACCTCATTTAGCAATATAGCTATAAATGCTTTGATTTGAAGATGTTCATTTCATTACCACTCTGATGCTTTCAGAAATTGCTATCATTCTTGTTCATTGATAGAAAATGCGTTGAGATTACGACTTGAAAAATCGTAGACTTCTGTACAGGGCATTGAAAATACCAATGCCTTGTTCAGAGTAAGCTTGGAGCTCCTCTTTATATGACTGCCGTTCACTTCGCGAATCTTACAATCGGAAACGTCACAACATATTCTATCCTTGTGCCACGTAGATCAATGTATTTGAGTATCTAATACGAAATGAGTCATGCAACACTCTGACTGTTTTGACAATTGATTTAGATCTTTCCATGAGCCTGAACAAGCTAATTGTAAATCAAATCTTGTCCGCTAAAGACAGAGGCACGTTAAGATTCAGCATATGTTTCTTTTTCTTCCGTTTCAAGTAGAACTCAATTTTCCTGAGAGTATAAAAACTTTTATACTTTCCTCTAACACTTTCATCAGTATCCGATTGGGAAACAGTTTGGAAAAAGACTGACGAAAGGAATTGCAGAAATGGAAATGTGCGAAAAATTAACACAGACTCTCGAACCCTTAACCTATCCTAGTCGGATACATCGTGTTGTCAATTGAATTATCCTGCTTGTGAAACACAGCAGAAGATAGGTGAACGAGCCAGTTAACGGGCTTTCAAGTTAAAAAACCTGTTTTAATCCACCTAGTGGTGTAATGATGCCTTTCTCATGTACATATAATATTGTGGTATTCTATTCAAAAATTTTCTCTTCGATTTTTGAAAGAAACCAAGTGATTGTTTATGCATAACATACAGAATAAAACAGTGCTTTGATTGCGTAAGCCATCCTTAAGAGAACGAAATCCATCGTTGAGAAAAGTGAGTGAGATCCATTTTGGTATATATGACCACTATATCT